>NW_026898308.1:0-50333 GCF_033153095.1 Gastrolobium bilobum
AAAATAACACTAATTGGCAGCCGCCAAATGCATATCACGTCTTCTGTATTCGTCATATCGCAAGCAATTTCAATCAAAAGTTTCGGAATGAAGATTTGAAGCGGATGTTAAAGAATTTAGGTATACTCATTGACACGATGCATAATTATTTCTTTCCATTATACTGTGAATTTATGTTTAATTCGTTCATGTCCAATTTGTGCAGGTTATACTCCAGCAATGGTTGATTTTGAAAGGAATCTTGCGAGTTTCCGTGAAAGTAGTCCTCAAATTGCTGAGTGGATTGATGTGATTCCTAAGGAAAAGTGGTCGCGCGCCTACGATATTGAAGGACACAGGTACGGTCATATGACAACAAATTTGGCTGAATCTGTCAATAGGGTTTTGAAGGGGGCCAGAAATATGCCTATAACAACATTGGTTAAGCATACATATAATAGATTGGTTGCATATTTTGTTGAGAGAGGAACAAATGCTATTGCACAACTTCAATCAGCTCATCGTCACTCCAAAGTTGTTGTTGAATTGGTCAAGAAGAACCAGGTAGATGCAACAGGCCACCACATTCGTGCATACAATGTTGAACATACTGTCTTCGAGGTTGACGCAGGTTGGGAGCGTTCATATTCTGTCAACCTCCCACAGAGATTCTATCAGTGTGGAAAGTTCAAGGCATTTAAGTATCCGTGTAGTCACACCGTTGCTGCTGCGTTAAGTGTTAGGCAGAGTGTGTTCACTTATGTTGACGACGTCTTTTTGATAACTAACTTGGTCGAGGCTTATTCTTTTCCGTGGGAGCCAATCGGAAACGAGGAAGCAATACCTGAAATTAGTGGTCCAAAGATTATTCCTGATTCTACTATGTTGCGTGCAAAAGGTCGTCAAAAGTCAACTCGCATCCGCAACGAGATGGATGAAGTTGAGATAAGCCAGAGCCGTATCAGGTGTGGACTTTGCAAGGAACGCGGCCATAATCGTCGGTGATGTCCAAGTCGTGGGATTGATGTATGTTTTTATTCTTGTATTATTAAGTAACTGATGCTACTAGTTACCGTAACATAAATGCGCAAAGAAAGACAAACATAACATAGATAATAAAGCATAGTGAATAGTCCAAATAATATAATAATGTAGCGTCCACAAAATAACAACATGCTACAATCATAACTAATACAAAATAACAAAATAATAACAATATGAAACAGTCCACAACATAGTGAATACTCCAAATGGCAATGAAACTACAACCACGGTGGCCATGGCCTATGTCGTGCATCCCTATCTGGCAGTATCTGTCTGTCCTAGACTGAGTCTCCCTGATGCACCTGTGCCTGTGGTGGTGGAGTGTGGAAGTCATCCATCGCCGCGCGGATGAAATCATCTGATGGTCCTACACTACTGCCTGCCACATCAAAAGGGGTGTGTCCCTGACTGTGAGAATCTGTGGCTAGAGTCTCCCCACTGTCATGACTCTCTGTAACCAGGCCTACTGAGCGATACAACTCAATCGTGTCCTCTGTAGACCAAAAGGGGTAATCGGCATCAAGTCCCTGTGAATATGGCTGGAAATCAGGCTGTGAGGATGCCGGATCCGCTCCTGCCATAGCCATCGGACTCGCCTGGAAAACTGGCTCCTGTCCACTCATGTAAAGATGCTCAGACGCCGCCTGACTAGGACCTGCCGCAAACTGCGACCCGTGATGATAAATCGGCTGTGACCCGTAAGTAAGACCAATGACTGGAGGTCTGAACCATCCTTGAGTCTCGACCACTAGTCTCGGTGCCATAATCGGGACAGGCTCAATAGCAACTCTCTCACGTCTACGTCCTAATCCGTGTCCCTCCCGTCTATTACGAGGTACATCCACAATCAACTGAGGATCAGGCTGTGTCTGCACGGGGGATGCCTCAGGTCCAGGCTCATCAACTCGTGAACTCTCGCGAAACATTCCAATAATCCGGCCAATCTCGTCATGGATATACTGTAGGCCAAATCGAGGAAACTCCTCCGCCGTTATTGCATGATAAAACATTTCAAGACCGTCAATCTGCATATTACAAAAACATGTTAGAAATGTGAAACAAATGTAAAATATGTACAAAACTCACCATGCGGCCTATCTTTGCTGCCCTCCAAGATATGTAACGCTTTCCCCTCTCTCTGAACCACTCCATGTACGCATGACTAGGTGACATCAAACCATATAATGTAGGTGGCAGTACAATATGCTGAATCCTGGTATTCCATCGATCAATGTGAGCCCTCAGCTTACGTCTCCAGTTCTCTTCAACCTTCCCCCGTAGAGTATGGTCATGTATTTTTCTCAACTTTCTAGATTTATCCGGGATGGGTTGATCAAGACCGAACTGTCGCATGCACCTATCCGGTTGACATACCTCTACTGTGTGGAAGTAGATAATAGGTGTGGCAGCAAGCCACAGGTACTGCTGCTTTATAGTAACGTCAAGCCACTCATAATCGATATATGGCTGCCAAACCACCTACAAAAAAAAGGCGAAACAATATATAGAGTTACAAAAAAAATAAAACCATAGCGAAATAACAACATCGTAAGTATCCAACACCTAACCTCATCTCTACAGAGTGTGTCCAATGTTGCCCGATAATGGGTGACCTCATGAGGTTTAAACTTTTCTACAGTATTAAACTTGTCAATCAGAAACATTCATTATCAATCATAATCAAAAAGTATACAATTAGTATATACATTATCAACCATACATTATCGAAATCAAATGAAGTAAATAAATCATACCGGCATCCATAATGTGTGCCCGGCTCTGGATGAGGAGGAAGAGGTGGAGCAATGGGTGGGAATCATATCTATGCCCAAATTTGAAGGAGAATATGACAACCACCCATGTCAGATCGACGGACATCTGTCAATTCACACAAATTCCTGAACAAGTGTGTTAAAACCGCAGATCCCTAGCTGAATCGGCCAATGTCCTCAAATCCTCCACCTAGCAACGGGACAAGCCGGCAACCAAAATTGCTACCTCCAGACTTGTCCGCCAGCAACCAAGTCCCCAACATCCGGGCAATGTGGGCTTTTGTGAAGTAGATCTCGGCAGCGTGATTCCCCTCATGATCAGTCCACCGGGTATAATGCCGATCCAAGAATGAGATGCGGAGGTCGCCGAAATGATGGAACTCACCGGCCTCTGGAACATGTCCAAAAACAGCAGCACAAGCAGCGTGCCAATCCTCGGAGGTCCATCCGGTGACGACATTGCCGTCAGTCGGCAAGCCCAATATGCCTGCCACATCTTGTAAGGTGATCGTCATCTCACCTTGGGTCATGTGAAAGGTATGTGTCTCTGGTCTCCACCTCTCGACCAGAGCACTAATTAAAAATGTATCGATCTGTGATAAATTACGCAGTTATCACGTGTTAACGAATTTTATTGAATAATTACATAAATACAAAACGACTTAAATAACATACATGGATATGTTGCATCCTGGCAACATGTATGAATCCCGCCTGTCTTAGGTACTCTTCGACAATCGGTGGAATAGCACCGGTAGGTGGCCCCCCTTGTGGCTTCCCACGTCTGGTCTTAATTTTTCGTACATGCTCTGTATTCCACACTCGCTGTGAAATATGCGCTTTTTGCGTCCTCTTTCGAAGGACCTACCACTTGTACGACCCAGGGATGATCCACATGCTGGGATCGGTGGGCTCTACATCCGACTCAGATCCCGATGAAGATGATGACTCAGCCATTATCCTCAACTATATAATATAAAACAACATTTAAATTAATCACATGTAACAACCTATTTTATTTACAATTTAGTTAAGTAGTGACATAATTGATTATCACAAAATTAAGCATATGCGTCATTTATTTAACTAGAATCGAAATTTATGAAGTCCTGCCAAAACGTAGAACAGTTATTTATTTGCAATTAAATAATAATAATACATCGGACAAAAATAATATAATACTAACTGAATACTTAACCTAGGTCACTACCAACTTGTCCAATACGTACTAATCATCACACCTAACTAACTACAAAGTTATGCACTCCCGCATTAATAACATCATACATACGAAATTTACGAAGTCCCTAACACTATTTATAAATCACTAATTAATATGATAAACCCTAATGCATAATTAAAAATTAATAATAATAACTACGTAATAATAAAATTACTATATCATTACAACATTCATAGCATGCCACAAAATTTCTAAGTGACTATCATAATGTTCCAAGTCTTTAATATACAATCAATCCTAACATGTATTACTAACTAGCACTATTATTTAAATGTATACATATGAGGTATTATGACCTTACCTACGTTGGCAGAGCTTCGCTACGAACCGCGGTTAGAGAGGTAAATGAGTAAGGAGTGAAAAAAGGAAAGTGGGGTATATATAGGTTGCACATGAGATGCCCAAAGGGGGCGTCTCATTGTGCAACAAATGTGTAATTTTTTACAAAACAGCATTAAATGCATAATTATTTAATTTAAATGCATTATTTTAATTTTTTTGCCCGTATAATTGTGGAGGTTAGAATTAATTATTTAAAATTAAAATAGTAAATAATGATGCTGTCCAATCCAGCTCCACGCCGAGGGAAGAGTAAGGAGTGTGAGTGGGTTGGTTGAATGACCATCAAGGCCTCAGGAGATAAACGTAATTACATGACAAGAGAGTGAGTCCCTTCCCCGTTGTGGAAAAGAATATGATAGAAATGCAGAAACGAGTGGATCTGAATTCACATGGGACTCCCCCTCAACAAGAAAAACGTTACTTTCTTCTCTACGGTTGTAGGTAGTTACTCTTAGTAAACTCTCTGTGTGTGTGTGTGTGAGATATATATATATACACACATATATATATAGAGAGAGAGAGATAGAGAGAGAAAGTGCTCCATCGCGAATCAGGTCATGGCGGAGCTCCGTCACTCGACCTCCTCACTCGGCAGCCGAGCATCTTCTTCTCCGATGAAGCGCGACGGAGATTCCTCCCCTCTCATTCCCGATAATCACCTTCCCGACGACGACGAGCACGATCGCCACTCTTCTAAGGACCGTGACCGTCATCTCTGCTCGTATTTCCAGTATCTATACTCCTTCTTCACCGATGAACCTAGGGTTCCTCCTCCTAACTCCAGGATCTCTCTATTTTTCACCTTACTTCTTCTTCTCGTTGGTTTAGTCTTCATATTCTCAATCCTCCATAAATTGGTGAGTGTTCTCTCTCTCTCTCTCTCTCTCTCTCTCTCTCTATCTGCATTTTAAGATTTCCACTTAATTTTCTGCTTCTTTCGCTTTTCAGTGTGGAAAACAAAATTTCTTATGTTTGGTTATCTGAAATTGAATGACTGTGGAATCTATATGTGAACTAGATTATTTGTTATTTTGATTTTGGTAATATTCAGTAGCTGCACAAGTAATGCATGCAGTTTTTGTTATACAGAAAGGAAAAAGTTCAGCTGATGCGGTCTAATATCTTATTTTTCTTGTTTAGAAGTTCTCATAATTGATTTCGCCTTCAATTTGTTGTAGAATGCTCCTTACTTGTGTAAAAAAGATGGGATTGTTCTTCAATGTCCACACGTAAGTTATCAAAAGGAACCATCGTTTTGGTGATTTGTTTCCTCCTTGCATATTGTACGGTAGTGTTCTTTTCCCATTTACATAGCCTGTGTGGTATTATTTTTAGGTTAAAGAATCGCCATCTCTTTGGGAAAATCCTTTTTCATCCACGACATCTTGGAAGCCTTGTGCTGAGCGCCGGGATGGTGTTATATCAGGTTTCCTTGAGTTTTTCTGTCCCTTAATATATTTGTATATTTACCATCTCATCTGTGCTTTGCAAGCCATGCCAAAAGGGGTATTATCAAATAAACTAATAAGAACATCTTCATGTTGTGACAATTTAACATATTTTGCATTTGTTAGTAGCATCAACAAACTGTTTATGTAATTAGTATCTCAAGACAGATATTTCAATCAATCCGTGTTGATACTTTTTAGTTATCACTGTAATGCAATTCTTGTCAATGGAGCGAATGCATCCTTCAGCTTTTTTGTAGTCCTATCCCTTCTTTATCCAAAAAAACAAAGTAACCTCTGCCAAATCCTTGAGTTTGAAACTTGTAACAAGGGAGTTCTGTATATATATACACTTACAAAGTGGTCTGAATTTTTTTTTATTTCTTAATGTAATACTCCCTACACATCTCATATATGTTACTTTAGAATATGTACATATTAGTGCCTTGTATGCTGTTTCTAATTCTACTGCTATTATAATTGTACTTTTACACCTCCTTGTAGAACTTCCTCCTGAAAATGAAACAAATGGCTATATATTCATCCATGCTGAAGGTGGTCTAAATCAACAAAGAATTGCGGTACGAATTAAGTTCTTTCAGTTGTGATATACTCTATTGTAGACTGTTTCCCTTTTAAATAATTCACCTTGAATTTTGCATTTTAATTTTTGCTTGTTATCTTTTGCCTTGCCATTGTTCTCTGGTAGACTGCTACACTTTAGTCGGAGAGTTTTATTCGTATCGTCAAATATGCGAACTTAATGTGCTTTGAACTGTCTAATATAATTAAAAATGAAGAAAAACATTAATATGCATGCTTGTTCAATTTTATGCTGCACTTTTTAGATAGAATCAATTGAAGAGATTGATCTGACTATATGAAATCTAGATATTGATGCCCAAGGTATATTTTCAAAGAGCCTCCCCTGCATTCCTATCTGTCTCAACACTGTACTGTTTCCAATTTGGTGAACTAGCAATACCACCAGAATTAGCATTTAAAGTTGGTTTTACTTGAATATAAAATAATAGAAGAATAATATGTTGTGTATTGATCTGTGTCAAGGAGTTACAATATATAGAGACCCTAATGGGCTTAAGTGTAAGGCCCAAACCTAATCCAAACCTAATCCTAATACAGTCAGACTATTTACGGATAAGACAGAATCCAATCATATCTAATCAAATCTAATCATATCATATCTAATATTCTAACACTCCCCCTCAAGCTGGTACGTATATATTATGAGCACCAAGCTTGTTACAAATGTATTCAACCCGAGGACCTCTAAGAGCTTTAGTGAAAACATCTGCTAGTTGATTAGACGAGTTGACAAAAGCTGTCTTGATTTCTCCTGACTGAATCTTTTCCCGAATGAAGTGACAATCAATCTCTATATGTTTGGTCCTCTCATGAAAAACAGGATTAGAGGATATATGTAGTGCAGCTTGATTATCACAGATGAGTGTCACGGGTTGTTTCTGTTCACAAAGATGAAGCTCCTGAATCAACTGCTTTAACCAGATCAACTCACAGGTAGTATTTGCCATTGCACGATACTCAGCTTCTGCACTAGAACGGGAAACAACAGGTTGTTTCTTGCTTTTCCATGAGATTAAGTTTCCTCCGAAGAAGACACAATAACCAGAAGTAGAGCGTCTGTCCGAGGGTGATCCTGCCCAATCGGCATCTGAGTAACCACAAATTTCTGTATTTCCCTGATCCGAATACAACAAACCTTTTCCTGGTGCTCCTTTGATGTATCGGAGGATCCTCACAGCAGCATCCCAATGTGAATCACAAGGGGAATCAAGGAACTGACTGGCCGTACTGACAGCGAAAGAAATATCTGGCCTAGTCACAGTAAGATAATTGAGCTTCCCAATTAGCCTCCGATAACGTCCAGGATCAGATAACGGCTCCCCCTGTCCGGGTAATAACTTGACATTAGGATCCATAGGTGTATCAACTGGTTTACTCCCCAACATACCAGTTTCTTCTAGGATATCCAAGGCATATTTCCTTTGACAGATAGAAATGCCCTGTCTTGACTGCGCCACCTCAATTCCCAAGAAGTAACGCAGCTTCCCAAGGTCTTTTGTTTGAAATGTACTAAACAAATGCTGTTTTAACTGACGAATTCCGTCTTGATCACTTCCGGTGAGAATGATGTCGTCAACATAGACTAACAAATAGATACACTTATCAGGAGATGTAATCCTATAAAACACAGAATGGTCAACTTTACTGCGGATTAAGCCAAACGCTTGAACAGCAGAACTGAAACGACTGAACCATGCTCGAGGAGACTGCTTGAGACCATATAAGGATTTCTGAAGACGACACACCTTTCCAGACTCCCCCTGAGCAACAAAACCAGGTGGTTGCTCCATGTAAACTTCTTCTTGTAAATCACCATGAAGAAAGGCATTTTTGATGTCAAGTTGAAGGAGTGGCCAGTGACGAACAGCAGCAAGGGCAAGAAAGAGGCGGACTGACGCCATCTTAGCGACCGGAGAAAATGTATCGCTATAATCAAGGCCAAAGATTTGAGTAAAACCCTTGGCAACTAAACGTGCCTTGAGACGATCAATATGGCCATCAGGTCCAACTTTCACAGTAAAAACCCAGCGACAACCAACTATAGACTTCTCTGGAGGAGCAGAAACAAGGTCCCAAGTGCCATTGGAATGAAGTGCAGTCATCTCATCAAGCATTGCTTGACGCCACCCTGGATGGGAAAGTGCTTCACCTGTGGTCTTAGGAATAGAAATAGAAGAAAGATTAGAAACAAAGGTGAAATGAGGTGAAGAAAGACGGTCATAACTCAAAAAGGTATAAAGAGGATAAGGGTTACGAGTAATACGTGTACCTTTTCTTTGAGCAATGGGAAGAGTCTCTGATGAAGGATCCGGAGGGGAAGAAGCAACAGCAGTGGGCGATGAGTCAGCAAGAGTCGAGTCGACAGGAGGCACAGTTTTGCGACGCTGATAGGTGAGAAGTGGACGGTCCTCAGGTATAGAAGCAATAGGTTGCTCATCTGGAATAGAAGCACCTGCAGCTGGCAAAGACAAGTCAAGAAAAGGGACAGGAAGGACATGATCAACCTGTGACATCTGAGATGGGATAGAATTAAAGGGTTGTTGATCAAGAAATGTGACATCAGCGGAAACTAAGTAACGCTTAAGGTCGGGAGAATAACAACGATAACCCTTTTGAAGACGAGAATAACCAAGAAAGATACACTGAAAGGCTTTGGATGTTAACTTATCCTTACCAGGAGTGAGATCATGAACAAAACAAGTACAACTAAAGACATGTGGAGTTAGAGGATAAAGAGGAACATCTGGAAGCAATAGATTATGAGGAATGTCATTGTGGAGCACAGATGAAGGCATGCGATTGATGAGAAAACAAGAGATGAGTACAGCATCTGCCCAGAAGTGAAGGGGAACCTGCATATGAATAAGAAGGGTACGGGCAGTTTCAATGAGATGTCTGTTTTTACGTTCAGCCACCCCATTTTGTTGTGGAGTGTGAGGACAAGTAGTTTGATGTAAAGTACCTTGTGTGGCCAAGAAATTAGAAAAATCAATAGAAACATATTCCTTAGCATTATCACTACGTAGAATACGAATAGAAACACCAAATTGAGTATGGATCTCAGTAGAAAACTTTTTATAAATGGAAAATAGCTCGGAACGATTTTTCATTAAATAGGTCCAAGTGCAACGGGAAAAATCATCAATAAAGGTAACGAAATACCGAAAACCTAAGACAGACAAGGTACGACTTGGACCCCAGATATCTGAATGAACAAGAGAGAAAGGGGCATCAGCTCGTTTATTGACTCGACTGGCAAAAGAGGAGCGTGTATGCTTCCCTTGTTGACATGACACACAATCTAAAGACTGAAGACCGGACAAAAGAGGAACCATTTTCTGCAACTTTGAAAGACTTGGATGACCAAGGCGACTGTGGATAAGTTGTGGAGATTCTGTGAGAGAGCATACTACTGAAGGACGAGGCACATCCAGATAATAAAGCCCTCGTGACTCACGACCCACTCCAATCATTTTCCCCGTACCCGGATCCTGCACAGAAACAGAATGGTTAGAGAAAGTAATGGTGCAAGTGAGGGAGTGGATCAACTTACTAATAGAAATTAAGTTATAAGGGATGCCAGGAATGTAATAGACAGATGTCAGGGCCAAGGTAGAGGTCGGACGAGCTTGTCCAATCCCACGAACTGGGGCTTTGGTTCCATCCGCAAGGGTAAAAAACGGTAAATGATCAGAATAAGTAAGAGATGTAAAGAGTTCCTTATTACCACAGAGATGATCGGTAGCACCGGAGTCAAATATCCAAGTGCCAAGTGATGTAGAATGAGAAACACAAGCAACAGGATTACCAGTATAAGGCTGAGACTGAGGAGAAGCCTTCCTGAGAGGGGTTTGGAGTGCAGCATAGTCCGAACCTGAACCAAATGATGCATTGTCTGACTGAGCTATATTTGCAACAATAGAAGGAGAGTTAACCTCCGAGAGATCAGGAGATGCTGCTGCCATTTAAAGATAAAATATAAAAGCCGTAAACGAAGGCAAACGATATCCAATCAAGAAGAACCACGCGTCTAAGGTCAGACCCACAGAGAAACAATCACAGATCCAGAAAGGGGAGGAGAAGGCGAGCTTCTCTGTTCAAGACCGGCTGGAAAAAGCCGCCGGAATAGTGCTCACGCGCCGGCAGAAGGTGGCGCGTGAAGCCCACGCGCAGAGAAGACAGGTGGCGCGTGACGGCGCGTGGGAGATGCGTTGCTGACCGGACCACCACAGACCTGGTCGCCGGGAAGAGAGGGTCCTGATCGCGTGAAGTTTGGTCGGAAAAGTCGCCGGAAAAAGTCTCCGGTTGCCTGAACAGTGATTCTGACGGCGGGCGGTGGTTCCGGTGGCCGTCGGAGGTGCTGACACGTTTGGAAAAATCACTCAGAGGCTGTTTACAGCCCTAGAAGGCTTGCCGGAAGGACGCACGGCAAGAAAGAGGACTCCTAAGCAGTGGGTTTAGGTTTTAAAGCAAAAAAACAAGGTTTCTAAGCGGAAGCGAGGGTTCCCAGAACGAAAGAGCTCTGATACCAACTTGAATATAAAATAATAGAAGAATAATATGTTGTGTATTGATCTGTGTCAAGGAGTTACAATATATAGAGACCCTAATGGGCTTAAGTGTAAGGCCCAAACCTAATCCAAACCTAATCCTAATACAGTCAGACTATTTACGGATAAGACAGAATCCAATCATATCTAATCAAATCTAATCATATCATATCTAATATTCTAACAGTTTTAATGGTAGTTCAATGTTGTGTTTGATCCATGATGCTGATTTTGTCGTCCTGTACATTGAAATGGGATATATGATATGACAATCCAAGGAAAGTTTTGTAGAACTGCGAATGATTTACTTTGGCCCATATTTCAAAATGCAGATATGCAATGCAGTGGCTGTGGCTAAAATAATGAATGCCACTCTTATTCTGCCCGTATTGAAGCAGGACCAGATTTGGAAAGACCAAACGTGAGATCCCTTGTCCAAATTTTTTTTCATGTTGTTTTGATAAGTTTAATTTATATCACTATTTTTGCTGAGGATGTGCATGAAATATCACATCATCTATATCATATTTATTTTACCCATAAAATTCATAGTTTTTGAATTTCTAATCACTCAGGCCAATTCTTTTATCACTCTGCTAGTTGTACTTTCCCCCTTTCTCACTGGTAATTTTTTGTCTTATCTGGAAGTTTTCAATGACGGTCCTCCTTGCTGATCATGATGATGCATTTCATGATTGCAGGAAATTTGAAGACATTTTTGATGTGGATCACTTCATTGACTACTTGAAGTATGATGTCCGTATTGTCCGTGATATCCCGGAATGGTTTACTGATAAATCTGAGCTATTTTCTAGCATAAGGTTTGATAGATTCCTGTGTTTTTTATTCGAGTCTGTTGAAAAATGAATTCCATGTTTCTATCATACTTGTGAATAGCCCCGCTTTAGCGCGCTATAGCGGAGTTGCGTTGCGGTGCAGCGGCTGGCCGCCACAAACAGCGCCGTGACGGTCAGGCAAAGTGTAGCGGATGTAGCGGCCGTTATTGCGGCTGATTCGCGGCGCTATTGCGCTACTACAGTAGTTTCTACGAAAGTGTTATCATCATAAAGGAAGAGATTTACAACTTAGATACAAGTGAAATTGAAGATGAAGATTTGGATGTTCATGATTTCAATTATGATTAGTTCCTTAAGTTCTTTGATTTTGACATTTCACTTAAGTGGCAGTTTGAATTTTGACTAATTTTACCACTTTATTTTGTTGTATTACATTATTTGATACTTTAATTCCTTCAATTTGCTTATGATTTGAATTTTAATGTTTGAAATCATTTATGTTTTGAGTTTAAAATCCTTCAAATTTGTTTTTTATGTCACATTTTCATATTTTAAGTTTTATATTTGTGGAGTATGATTTAGTGTATCACTTAGGTACACTTTGCACGGTAGCGTTGTAGCGCTACCCGCTATAGCGCTATAGCAGTTTGGAGGGTCAGCTGTTACGCGCCGCTATCCGAGATTAATAAGTATGGTTTCTATAAGAGATGGATAAATATATGCCTTTGTTTTTTTTAGTTAGAGGTGGATTAATGTGTCCAGAGTCAGCATCAAGTTGGTTTTCTGGTTCATCCGTGGACTGATTGATGTGAAGTTTGGTTGCTGGCTCTTGTGACCGAATAGCATGATAACTATGAATTTGAAGTTAGATTCATGTGCTTTTGATTATAGTCTGGCGAACTCTTAATTCCCAAGTTGCTATCTATGGCTGTAACAGATGGATAAATATATCTTTTTCTTAAGAGATGGATAAATATGTTGAGAGCCAATTTTATGTTAGTTATCTGTTTCATCTGTAGACTTACTGATGTAAGGTTTTGGTTGAAGTGCTGGGTCGTGTGACTAAATATTATGATAACTACGAATTTGAATTACTTGTCCACTTAGCATATCCTAAATTGTGTATCAACAGAGAAGACATTAACTGAATGTCCTGTCTATATAGCATCTTTGTCTTTTATACTTCATCTAACTTCTTACATAACTCTTTAGTTTTAGCAAATTGTTACCAAAGATGTAAACCTAGATCTTTCTGATGATTATTGCTCAATATTGATGCCTTTCTGGTTGGTTGCAATCAGCTTGACTAACAAGGCAAAAATGTGTTGTCTTTCAGACGGACAGTAAAAAACATTCCAAAATATGCACCTGCACAATTTTACATCGACAATGTTCTGCCCCGAGTCAAGGAGAAGAAGATTATGGCCCTGAAACCTTTTGTTGATAGGCTGGGGTAGGCCAAGGATGACTTATATGCTAGATGCCACTTTTGTATATGCAGTTGATGTTGTCTTGATGTCTCGCTTTTTGTTTCAGATATGACAATGTTCCTGCAGAAATCAACAAGTTGAGATGTAGGGTGAATTATCATGCTCTGAAATTTCTTCCTGATATAGATCAGATGGCTGATTTACTAGCATCAAGGATGAGAAACAGAACAGGGAGTTCAAATCCTTATATGTATGTGACATTTCTGATTAAGATCATCCTGTAGCTGAATTTGAGTGCATTTTTCCAGTGTCAGTGAGTTAACAGTTTCACTGTAAACACTAAACAGGGCTCTGCATCTTAGGTTTGAGAAAGGAATGGTGGGCCTATCATTCTGTGATTTTGTGGGGACAAGAGAGGAGAAAGCTAAAATGGCAGAGTACAGAAAAAAGGAGTGGCCTCGACGGTATAAGGTGGCATACTACTATTTTTTTATTTTAGATCAAAACTAGCACTAAGATACTTCTATTGGAGCATTTTAGTCACTACTTTGTTGAAAATGCAGAATGGTTCCCACCTGTGGCAGTTGGCTCTGCAGAAGCGAAAGGAAGGACGTTGTCCTCTAGAGCCTGGAGAAGTGGCTGTTATTCTTCGGGCTATGGGCTATCCTAAGGAAACTCAAATTTATGTAGCTTCTGGACAAGTGTATGGTGGACAGAACCGTATGGCTCCACTGAGGAATATGTTCCCTAATCTGGTAAGACCTGGTCACTACCACGTGAACTATAAAATAAATGAGCATGGTATTGGTGCTGCCTTGAAGTTCTAAAAGTTCTAAAAACAGATCTTGAAGCTTTGTTTTTTTATGTTTTGTTTTTCATGAAAATCACACCCATTCGTTATGTGGTGAATCTGGTCATGTCATGACATGGGATTGTGATCCGTTGCGACTTTTAAGCTATGATGCAATGTTCTCTCTGTCTGTCTTTATATATATATATATATATATATATATATATATATATATATATATATATCCTTTATAACTGAGTTAAATATATTAATTAAATCTATTCCTCTGTATTGTGATTCTTTTACAATGTGATTAATCTTTTCCACTTTTGGTAACAGGTTACAAAGGAGGAGTTGGCAACTAAAGAGGAGTTAGATGGTTTCAGAAAGCATGTGACAAGCCTTGCAGCTCTCGACTTCTTGGTCTGCTTGAAGTCAGATGTATTCGTGATGACCCATGGAGGTAACTTTGCTAAGTTGATCATTGGGGCCCGTAGATACATGGGTCACCGTCTAAAATCAATTAAGCCTGACAAAGGACTAATGTCCAAGTCTTTTGGGGATCCATACATGGGTTGGGCTACTTTTGTAGAAGATGTCGTTGTCACTCACCAGACGCGGACGGGATTGCCGGAAGAGACTTTCCCTAACTATGACCTCTGGGAGAATCCTCTGACTCCTTGCATGTGTAGAGCCTGATCACAGCAATTTTATTGATACGTTACACTTGGATTTTACTCAACATGCACTTCCAAGAAATATGCCGTCTTAGTTATGAGTTCTATCTATCCCCATGGGCTGTGGTTAATGCACGCTTTGAGGTGGGAGTGACAGTAAATAGAAAAATTTGGAGCAGAGATAATAGCTTGCGGGAAATGAGACTCGACTTTTAGTTGGTTATCATTTTAATGAACATATTTCCTATTCTGAGTATTCTCTTTGCCGTGACACCAGGTGGTTTTTGTCTTTTCATCTACTAACATGTAACAATTCCCGGCTCCCACTTCTCTTCATCCTGGAAAGAAATTGATATTTTTTGTACCAACAAAAATGTGCAAATCAATAATGAATATACATGTTGCTAGGTTTCTTGTGGTTTTAACGATGAATTATGAACAAGCCCTTACCTGTAAAATGTGCGAGAGGGCGACTTAGAGGCTTTCCAATATTATGAAATATGTCATGTCACGAGAAAAGTGAATCATATTCAGTCGATTAGAGAAGAAAAACGGTGCAGTAAATTGCAGGGCCTGCTGGATAACTACCTCTGTTGGTCCAGTAAATTGGAGGGTTTTGAATATAATGGTAGCGTTATGTTCGAGAGACATTGGTTGGAAACAGGAATACTAGAGATAAGCCGAAAAGAGAATTATTTGGTGATGAACAACGCTGAAAGAGAGAAAATGAAAACAAAGATGAAACGGAGGGGAGGAAAAAATACAAAAAGCAGAGGACACCAAAACACAGTTTTATATTCCTTTGTAATTCTAGTGACTAAATTGTTAGTTACAACTATTGTAACATATATTTCACCCATTAAATTTAGGAATGACAGATTAATATGACATTAAGGTAAAAAAAATGTTAAATGCAGTGAGTCATTAATTTCTAGTAAAGATTAATATTAAATGCTACTAAAAATTTATCAGATTCTAATATCACGTGAAAAACTAGGAATTTTGGCAGATGAATCTGCCGCCTCATTTCTGTTGACATATACCTTAGAAGATGTGTCAAATATGAAGTTCGCTCAACGAGGTTGCGAATGAAACAAGACCACACGTGTGAAACCAACCTCATTTCAACATTCGCATCAACTATTATAATTGTTTGGTCTTTTATAAGTCTCACGCTCGGCAACCCCTTCATTATCCATAATGCCAGAGGAGAAAGAGAAAAAATATCCTTAAACTCGAGGGTATGCCGACTCACCCACTCGCGACTAATACAAGTTTCCTTTTGCCGTTTTGGTTTGGTCCATCTTCCAAGAAAATTCAAATGATTGAAGTGCTTCCTTCCGAATCGGGACTGCGTAAGCGTAAGCAAACAAAAGCATCTTTAACTATGTCGCGACCTGAAGAATTATGTAGTTAACCTTGTTTAAGTAAGTAAAGGGTTATATTATACAATATACATCACTATTTTGTCGATAAACATAACAAAACACAACAAGTCTTTACTTTCTCTCTCTTTTTAAAATAAAATAACTATTTTTTCAATTCAATTGTATTATAATTAAGGGAAATATTAGTCTCATGTGATAGGAGACAATAAGTCTCTCCTACACACTCAAAAAGACGTGGGACCCACTTCAAATTCTTTTTCTCTATGCAATGGGACCCACCTAAGTTTGTGAGTGTAACATGAGATATCTTATCTTATGTTACATAAGAAAATATAATCCCATTAATTAATAAACTAAAAGATTTATTAGTATTTAACTTAGTTGGACTTGTAGTTGTTGGTAGAACAGCCGCACCAGCAAAAGCAATCATGGAGTGTTTATCCTCATTCTTCATCCCTCTATGCATTCTCCTTTGTCTCTGTTTTCATAGGTATGTTAACATGGACTCCCCTTTGTTCTTTTCCTCTTGCTATCATTTAGTTGGAACTCCTTGTGTGTGGATTATCAATAAATTTGAAATCTTATAAGCAAGCTTCAATTTTGTACAAACTTATTGCAGAAAGGACTAAGGGTAGCTGCATTAAGTTGAATTCTAATTTCTTCAATCATTTCTTAGTGTAACCTCAGGGTGCCTTAATCTCTGGGACCTTGTTCTGTCTTTATTTGTGAGATATTAGAAAAATAACTTGAGATAACTCTAGTGTAATATATCTGAGTGTGTTATTTCAGTGTGTCATCTACAATTATATCTGAGAGTGACCTTCAGCAAGCTAGCATCCCACCAAGAGGTTGGAATTCCTATGATTCCTTTTGCTGGACAATTTCTGAAGAAGAATTCTTACAGAATGCTGAAATAGTTTCTCAGCGCCTACATGATCATGGATATGAGGTATATGTTCTCCGAGGAACCCTAGCTTATGGATGAGTTTGAATTCATTATTAGTACTTTCATTAGATATATTTCCTTCAAACCCTTGTAGTATGTTGTGGTGGATTACCTCTGGTATAGGAGGAAAGTCAAGGGTGCTTATCATGATTCACTTGGATTCGACGTGATTGATGAATGGGGTAGGATGATTCCTGACCCAGGAAGGTGGCCTTCGTCCAAAGATGGGAAAGGGTTCGGTGAAGTGGCTAGTAAAGTACATAGCATGGGTTTAAAGTTTGGGATTCATGTTATGAGAGGGATAAGCACACAAGCTGTCAATGCAAACACCCCTATCCTAGATACATCGACGGTATTGCTTTGTATTTCTGCTATAACTTGATTATATATATATATATATATATATATTTTTGCTTTTTTGTAAGGAAAAAAAAATGTTTGTAATGAATGCTTTGTGTAATACATTTTTTTTTCCCCAAGAATAAAGCATTACAGTAAAGATATGAGGATATTGTTTTACCTTAATCCAAAGTTTTTTGTTGACCTTTTGATTTCCTACTCTTTCGATTTCTTAGGGAGGTGCTTATCATGAATCTGGTCGAGTGTGGCATGCAAAAGATATAGCAATCCCAGAAAGGGCTTGTGCATGGATGCCTCATGGATTCATGAGTGTAAATACAACGTTGGGAGCTGGGAAAGCTTTCTTGAGGTCCCTTTATGAGCAGTATGCTGGATGGAGTGTTGATTTTGGTACTTGGACTACTAATTTATAGTCTGTTTATAATGAACTATCACAACATATTCATGTCATTGATAATAGTCATGATGATTTTGAACAACTTATTGCATCAGCTTCAAAGACGTTTGGAAAAGTGAAGCATTTGTACTTTTTTTTGGTACATTATTTGTACTGTTTGTTTTGTCCAGACTATTGTTTATTCTTCATTAGATAGAGTAGGTATTTTACTGATCTTATAAACTTCAGTGCTGTTTTCATATCATATCATCAGAACTTCTATTTCCACTAAAGATAAAATCCACACAGCCCACTTCTTTGAGCCACACATAAATGTAGTCAACTCCAAAATATATTTCCATCCATCCCAAACGCCTAGAAATGAGTAAATCACAACAGCATAGATTGATTTTTTATTCATGTTTTAATTAACTGGTTATGTGTAAGTAAAAATGGAACAGAAAGTATTCAATGGACTCTGAACTATACTAAGCAGTTCTGCCTTTCTTTAGCTGTAATTTTGATAAATTTTCTTCCTCCCTTGCAGTGAAACATGATTGCGTATTTGGCGATGACTTGGATTTAAATGAAATAACCTATGTATCAGAGGTATTCTGCAGATTTAAATGAAAACCGATATCTGTAATAGTATGGTAAATATATTGGCAAACTTACAATATTACATGTCAATACAGGTTCTCAGGGAGCTTGATCGCCCCATTGTATATTCTTTGTCTCCTGGTACCAGTGTGACACCGGCCATGGCCAAGGATGTCATTGGACTAGTCAACTTGTATCGTATAACAGGAGATGACTGGGATACATGGGGAGATGTCAAAGCTCATTTTGATGTAACAAGGTGGTTAAATTGTTGTATTTATTTCAAAATATTGTATCAGATATCAGTCTTCAGATTACCTACCAATTATGCTGCTTCTCCATTTGTGATCTGTTATTCCATCACCGTATCATATAAATTTAGTTGATTGAATTCTGAATCAGGGATTTTTCAGCTGCTAATATGATAGGAGCAAAGGGTTTAATGGGGAACTCCTGGCCTGATTTGGACATGCTACCATTTGGGTGGCTAACTGATCCTGGTAATAAGGCTGTGCCACTACTTTTTCTCTATCCTGTATGAATATCATGACTCTCATACTTTTAATTGGTTGGTAATCAGCAATGTATTTATAGACCCTATTACTTCATATATTCATTATTCATTTTTCTTTATTCTATCATCTACCCATTTTTATTATTTTATATAAATAATTTTTTTGTGTGAAACCAGAATCTTCTGGCATTGTGAAGCACTCTCTGCAAATATATTATTTTATTAACACGAGGACATTGCTGGTGCACTGAGACTGTTTGATTAGAAAACTGAAAAGACCTTTACATTCTCATATCATAGAAAATTGCTACAAGCTGTTTGAATTTAGACTGATGGGAATATGGATCATGACATTGCTGTTTCACCTCTTCTTCTTTTTTCTTTTTCTTAAAGGCTCAAATGAAGGTCCACACAGGTATAGTAACCTCAATCTAGAAGAGAAGAAAACACAGGTATTCATAAAAGCACAACCGAGTTGCTTTCCCATATATTCATTTGTTAATTTTAATTTGTGTACATGCATTATCAATAGACACTGAGTGAATGTATTCTTATCCTACAGATGACTCTGTGGTCTATGGCGAAGTCTCCCCTTATGTATGGAGGGGATGTACGGAAGATTGATCCTAATACATATGATCTTATCACAAATCCTACCCTTTTGGAAATTAATTCTTTTAGCTCGAATAACATGGAGGCATGTGAGCAGTCTAGCTTTTTTGGGGGAATAGGGGGGTAATTTGTTTATCAAATTAACATCATATATCTTTTGCTGCATTGGCAGTTTCCTTATATCACAAGCCTGAGGAGTGAAGATCAGGATCTTGGAGGGCAAATGAGAAGAAGCAACAAAAAAATGAAAACATCATATACACATTCATTAGGCCTCACTAGCTGCAGTGAGTCAAAGGCAAGTGGTTGGACTAATGAAAGTCTTGACCAATATCTTGAAAGAATCTGTTGGAAAAGGAGTTCAGGAAACAAGCATCTGGCCCCCTTTTGTGTGCACAAGAGAGAACTTCGCTTCACATTGTAATCATGTTTTATTTTTCTCTCTTCCATTTGCCTAACTTCGATTTGAGAATTTATGTTAACAACAGAAATTGGTATATTGACACTGATACACAGATATGAAGACAGTATGTACCAAGAGGATCATCGAGGGAAACATCATTTAGTTGCAACCAACAGAATAAAATTTTGCTTAGATGCTTCACCAAAACGAAAGCTTACTTCTAAAGAGTTCAAGAGAGGTACATTTTCTCCCTGCAGATGGGATTCAAATCAGGTATGTTGTAGTCCATATTTCAACTGTAAGAGTGAATACTTTTTTTTGCAGTTTAGGAATACCTGATTCAAAATTTCAACTGTCGTGTCCCGGGTTCGATCCTCGCCGCCCCCCACTTTCGGAATTTCTTTGTTCGCACAGGTAGGTGGGCCTGTGCATTGTCCACCCTTCAAGCCCAGTGAGCTCTCGTGTGAGGGGGCGTGTTGAGATATATAAAACCATTAGTGTAACCTCACCCAATAGCTTAAGCTTTTGGGTTGAATTGGTTCTTTACATGGTATCAGAGCCTCGCCGCCGCCCTCCACTTTCTCTTGTGGCGTTTCTTAGCACAGGTAGGCTGAGCCTGTTGCATGTCCACTCTTCAAGCCCAATGGGCTCTCGTGTGAGGGGGCGTGTTGAGATATATAGTCCCACATTGGTTGTATGTGCAACTAATGTGGAGTTTATAAGGTCTTGGACACTCCCACCCTTTGAGCTAGCTTTTGGGGTGGTGTATCCCAAGGTTCTTAACAGAGTGACAGTAGCCAATGTGTAACTTTTGCAGTTATTGTCTGGGGTGGATATATTTTAACAATAATCTTGTCTGTGCATACTGCTTTTTTTATCCATATCTAGACATAATATACCTTGGCCAAATTATTGCATGAAATAACCTTTAGATTCGCATTTTCTTGATATTTGTGTACTCTATTGGAAGTTGACCTATGCAGTCTTTGACAGATGTGGGAGTTGAACTCTAATGGGACCTTGGTAAATAGTTATTCTGGCTTATGTGCAACAGTGGAGTCTGTCAAAGGTGAAACTTTGTAAATATGTACCATTTTCTAGAATGATTATGATTCCTGCAACTTTGTTGAGGTTATCTTGTTTTTTCCTTTCATTTATTATTCATAATGCATCTTGGTCATTTATGCAGATACTATAAATTCTGGTGGTTTTCGCTCATGGATTGCAACGGGAAGAAATGGTCTGTTTCTAACACACGCTACAGATAAATCTTGAGAGTTTTCTTGTTTTTTTTGCTACTTCATCAAAACAATAAAACGGAAATTGACTGATCACAATAAGCATTTGAGCACTTAAATAAAATATAAATTGTATAATGGCCACTTTTTTTCTGAAAAACACAATCAGAGGACACATCTTTCCTAAGAATGCAAGCAAATTCAGCTTAAAACTACATTTGTATATATTTGCGGCTGTTGGTCCTTGACATTGATGATGAACTAACTAGCATGCCACAACAAAGAATTCATTGAAGTTATTATTTTCTAACCCCTAGTGTTATATCTCTATGTAGGAGAAATCTATGTTGCTTTCTTCAATCTAAGTGAGAATAAGACGGTGATATCTGCACAAACAGCAGACCTGGCTAAGGTTCTTCCTGGCAGAGACTTCAGTTCTTGTAAGAGCACTGAAGTGTGGAGTGGAAAGGACTTAGTAATAACGCAGGGGACATTATCCATTGAAGTGGAAATTCATGGAAGTGCACTATTTGTTCTAAATTGCAACTAGTCCAGGGGTGTAAAAGAAAAATAGCATGTCATTGCTGAGCCTTATTTATTCTATTCTATCCCCTCTTGCCATGTTTAAGATAGGTAAAATTTGAGTGCATCTTGTAAGACAAATGATAGTTAAGCTAGTCAGCCTCTTTGTTTTTGATTGAGAACAATAGTCAATAGGGCTAATGGCTGCTATAAAAAAACGCATTCTATTTTTAGATATATCCATCGTGGTTGATTACCTGACTAGTTCAATTCGAGTATTGTCGGATCCATTATTAGGAATGGCTCTTTCAAGGTCGTTTTCTCCGTTCCTAAAACTTTAACTCAATCTCTAATTAAGGGAAATAACATCTTTACCACTTGAACCAATAGTTGTTGGTAACATGTTCTATTTTTTTGTTAAAATAACATTGTGACCTAATTGGCACGCACTAATTAAGGGGTCACTGGTTAGTGGTGGTATCAAGGGTATCATGGCTTACGTTTGGTTGTCCGAAAGAATGCATGATTACTTAAAAGGGCAAGATGTACACTAGTGTCCGGTGACTAGCAAAAAAAAAAAAAAACCAAGTTTGGTGCAAAACTCCAGGTACTTTTTTTTATATAACTTTTATGAATTATATATGGAAATTTGGAAGAACATGATATTTTTATTTTTATTTTATGGATTGGAAGAACATGATATATTGCACGGAAGATTGATCCTAACACATATTAATATTTTGTCATTCAATTTGAAAATTTCATTAAATTAAGTCTAATAATAAATAATTAGATAAACAATTTTTATTTATATAGTGATATTTTAAAATTACTGTACATTCAAAAAGATTAAATTTACTGTCATTAATAATAATTTTATGATTATTTTTCAATTAGCCAAAAAAGTGCTCAAATATAAATAATTAATCTAATAAATTAACTAAATTAGAATTAATGTTATTATTTTTACATTAAATTAGAAACTAAATTATTATTTTTAATTAAAAATATCAATAATTTTCAATTATTGGGTGATTTTCTGAAATTTCTGCAAAATAAAAAATGTCAAATTTATAGTTAAGAATGATAATTTGATGATTAATAATTCCCCCCCCCCCCCTGATTTTTCGAAAAAAGTATACTTATATATACATAATTATTTTGATAATCAAATTAACATTAAATTGGAAATTTATATAAATTCTTTTAGCCAAATGATATTTAAAATTATAAATAATTAATATTTGGATACAATTTTTTGAAAATCTTAAAAATTAAAAAATAATATATTTATTATTAATAATAATAATTTGATAAATAATTTTTCTTTGTTAATTATTATTTGAATTAACTAATTTAATGTTAATTTTGAATTAAATGATAAAATAATAACATCAATTTAATATAATTTATATATAACGAGTACACAGGAGTGAGAAAATAAGTTGAGTTGAAAAATAAATTATACCGAGCATTTAATCACGTGGCAAACTGGTTTTGTAGATGAAATTAACGGAAGTAAAAAATGTGACATCAACATAAAGATCAACATCACATTTATTCCAAGTAAAAAATGTGACATATTACAAAAAAAATGTTTTCATGTCATAATATTTAGATAAATAATTTGAAAAAACATGCTGAAAAAAAAATGTTAAAATTATAATTTAATAATAAAAAAGGGAAGAAAAAGAAATAATAAAATTTAATTAAAATAATAATAATCAATTATAAAAAATGGGCCGGGCTTCCGCGTGGGTTCTAACATTTTTTTATTTTGAAATTTGAATTTACGACGACGTAGCAGCACAAGGTTAAAGTTAAGAAATTGTGTAATGGATAAAAATTCTACTAGACATTTTAAACTCAAGTTAACATTTTTCCTTTTGATTCTTTCTTAAAATTAAGTTGTAGCATTGTACTAACCTATGAAGTATTGGTATTTCAAAAATTTTGACGTGACGTGTTTGACACTCACCGACATTTTGACACTTCGACATTCCAATACTCGTTACAAATACTCAAAAAAAGATTCAAAAATTGAGTTGTGTTGATTTTTGAGTTCCAACTATTAGATTCATTTGATTACGATTACCATTTTATTAAGTTTAATATAAATATTTAAAATATCTTATGTTTTTTTGTAAAATTGATGAGTATTATAAATTTAATTTAATTTTTTTGTTAAATTATTGAATATTAAATATTCAATAATTAAAAATACGTGTCCTAAATTAAAAATATTTTTTAATATCAAAACGTGTCCTAACGTATTAAAATTTAACACTTTTTAAAATTAACGTGTCAAAGTATCATATTTCATGTCCAGAGTGTCGGTGCAACGTAGTGGTAACAATAATCAACGCAAGTACAGATTAGAACCCAACAATAAACTTGTGATTTTTGTATCCTGACA
This sequence comes from Gastrolobium bilobum, assembly GCF_033153095.1. Lineage (NCBI taxonomy): Eukaryota > Viridiplantae > Streptophyta > Magnoliopsida > Fabales > Fabaceae > Gastrolobium > Gastrolobium bilobum. Next base: position 24,054 of record NW_026898308.1, read on the forward strand.
TTGCTTTATCAGAGACCTACAAACAGTTCCCCCAAACAGTTTCCAATTCATTGAATCTTAGGGCATGTTTGGTGCATAGTATAGGATAAGATCTGATAGTATAAGACCTGATTGTATAAGACCTGATTAAATTTTAATACTATCCAGCGTTTGGTATGACATTGTATAAGATAATTTCCTCCAATATTTTAAAAATTAATATATTAAAAAAAGAGTAAATACCCTTTTTGGTCCCCAGCAAATTTCACGATGCCCACTTTAGTCCCTAGCAAATAAAAAGGCTCATTGTGGTTCCTAAGAAATTCAAAATGGATTCATTTAGTTGAAATCGTGGTCCCTCACAAATTCAAAAAAGACCCATATTAGTCCCTAAAAGGACTAAAATGGGTTCATTTTGAATTTCTTAAGGACCACGATGTGCCTTTTTATTTGCTAGGGACTAAAGCGGGCGTCATGAAATTTCCTGAGGACCAAAATGGGTATTTACTCTTAAATTTTTTTATTTTAATATATAAATGTTGAAATGATATATTAGTTCTTGGGAATTGTACTTGTAAGCAATATTAATGCATCAACCCCTTATCAGGCCTAATCCACCACTCCTAGGCCGGATTAAGTTATACATCATTTTGGTCCTGCTGTACAAGCTTATACTATACGATGGTCACACTAAACAACTGAAAATGTCATAACGTATAATATAAGCTTATACTATCAGACCTTATACATCACACCAAACATGCCCTTAGAATTCACCATCTCGTGAACTAATCAAAGTGGGTGAAGGTAAAAATTGGTAAAGGAAGAGAGTGTGAGAAAGAAAGAACCTTCGAGAATAGATTGAAGCCGAGAGAGATCTGAATAATAGAGGAAGAGAGAGTGACGACGATGGACAGCGCTGCAAACACCACGAAGAACTCAGACCTCAACGTTCGAAAGACCCCTCTTTTTGCAAAATAAGCTATAAGAGCTTTTAAAAAAGCTCCTCCCCAGAGCTTTTTTCATAATATCTTTTTCTTTGTTATAAAAAAAGGAAAATATTACTCTCTTTTTACATGAGGTAACTTATCTCATTTTCTCTCACTTCAATTTTCGCACCTCACTTTTTTCTTCTTTTTCTTTTTTCTTGTAATGGTGGGACCCACTCATTTTCTCTCTACCACATAAGATAATTATCTTATGTGGAAGGAGATTAATAAAACCCATAAAAAAGAGCTTTTTAATATAAGAACTTTTCATAAAACTTGTTTGGCCTGACTTCTGCTTATAAGTAATTTTTGGCTTAAAAAAAAAATTCAAACAGTCACCTAATATTCCAAAAAGCAAATCACAGTGTTTGCGATTTGCGACGACGTAGCACAAGGTTAGCAGTGGAATAAGAATAATAAGTAGGACTAAATAGACTTTTCACCTTTATTTATATACGAGCATTAGGGTTTCTATACAGGCGTGTTCAAACTTTGAAAGGATTTTGTTTGGCTGTGTAGTTTGTAGAGAGAGAGAGAGAGAGAGAGAGAGAGCGAGCGATGGGAGTGTTCACATTCGTGCTGCGCAAATCCGGTGGCGAATGGACGGCGAAACAGCATTCCGGCGATATTGAAGAGTCGTCTCCGTCGACCTTCGAGATCCAAAGGAAGCTCGTTAAGGCCGCTCTCGCCACCGATTCCTCCGGTGCTGTTCAGTCCTCTTTCTCTACTGTTTCCCCTTCCTCTGCCGTTTTCCAGGTACTCTTCTCATCACTTTGTATCAACACTTTCAATTAACATTTCCTGGATTCTCGATCTTATTTATTTATTTATTTGGATCTCTTTGCTCATAGTTATTTAGTTTCTATAGCGTTTTTTCTGCAATGCGATTTTAGAATCTTCACTTATTTATGTTTTCGTTCTGCTACTTTTCACTTCCGAATCTGAGATAGTTGGCTGTTGGTGCATTTCGTGTCTTAAATTATGTTCTGCTGATGCATTGCGAGTCTGGCTTCTATTTTCTTTTATTCTTCGTGTGTGCACGTGCGTATTTGTGTGACTAGGAGATAATAACGGATTTTGTGTCATTACACTATGAGAGTGGAATCGGATTTTCCATTCCATAGGATTCATATTAGTATAATGGATCTATTCATATGTTTGGTATGTTAGTATTGATAAAAAAAATGTAGAATGGAAAATTAATTTGTAGTCTTTTCGGTAAAATAGAATGGTTTAGTTGAACCGGAATGGAGAACTTTTTTTCACATTTATGATGAAATACTTATCACTACAATTTAAGAAATGACGGTCTCCTTTTCAAGCATCCAACTTAACATTGGAATGACTTGAGCATCCTTGATAAGTATAATGTATGTGGTGGCAGATCTTCGATATGAAAATTTCTGAAATCCTGTAGACCTCCATTATCTCATCTTCAACTAGGAGCTGATTTTGTTTCTGGTGTGCTAAAACAGGGGGTGTTGTGTGCTTGTGTTTGGTTTTGAATGTTTGGATTTTGGGGGAGTTGGTTTGGTCTTATTGTTGTGCGAAATTTTGGAATTGCTTGTCTGACTTGGCTGTATGTGGATTGACCGTTTGAGGGTTTGGCCTACATAACTACATTGAAGCTTGGTGTGTGCTGTCTGTGTTCACAGTGGGTGTGAATGGAGATTAAAGGGGGTGTAAGCTGATGGTGAATTTGGGTTCTTTGGCAAGGAGAGGTTCCATGGTTCTATTTTGGTTTGGACTGTGGGGAAGAACTTGCCACTTGGTGGCCGTGGGCACTTTGAAGAGCATAGTAGGCATGTCTATAGTCCATAGGCACTTTAGCTTTCCTAAACTTTCTATTCAAGCTCGTTATTGAATGTGTTGTGTGCAGATGCTTGTTGAATACTTACGTTTTGATGATGGCCTTCTTCCTCGTTTGCTTATATATATTATTCAACCACAAGATTCATCACTAATCATCCTATATTGCCTTGGTTAATTGTTTTGCTCAGGTGGTTGTGGGTGGTGCAGTATTTGTTGGAGGCGGTGTAGCTGCAGCAGCTGCTCCTGCAGGAGGTGCTGCTTCAGCTGGCGAGGCTGCCCCGGTTGCAGAGAAGAAAGAAGAAAAGGTTGAGGAAGAGGAGGAGGATGATGATTTGGGATTGTCACTCTTCGATTAGAGTTTTCTTGTTACTTATTTTTTTCGTGGACACTTCTTTAGTTTTATGGTAGAAGTTATTTATTGGTTCACACCAGATTAATAGTACTTCTGGTCTAATAGAATTTCGTGCGGAGACCTCAATAATATTTAGTGTCTTTTTTAGTTTTTACTATTCTTATTTTTTTAAATGTGCCTCGTCTTTATATTTGTGTGAATTGATTAGTTTATTTTATGATTAGTAAAAAAATTGAAAAGAATTTTAGAAAAATTATATATTTCCATAAATAATCGTTACCGCACTTGTTACTGCATTTCATAGTTTTCAATATTTCTGGTAATAATTATACCGTCATTTGACATTTTTTCCTGGTTATCTGAATGGATCCACTTACCGAGTGGGTCTTGACTGGGTCGGCTTTTTTTTATCTGAATGGATCCAATTATGCAATCATTCCCGTCTTCAGTGTTGCCTTGCGATAATTGTTTGAGCTGGTAAACAGTACTAAGAATAGATTGAAATTTGGAATCAGTAAAAGTAACTGCAGATCGAGAATGGTAAGACTCGCACCCTAAATCATGGTGTATATCTGTTTTTACTAATAGCTTCGTTTTGTTTTGACGTATGGGAGTGGCGTGCAGAGAATTTCATACAGAGGATCACCACAACAGTACTAGATTTATCATTTTTACGCTTACAACATAGACGCTTTTTGCAAGAACGATGATATTAATACTTTTACTTGTTTCTGTTGTCGGTTACAACTTTTATTTGTTATTTTTAGTCGCTTTCTAAAACCACATTTTGTTTAATTGGCAAGCAATGACTGAGGGTGCGGCTAACTTTATAAAGAGCCGCAAATTCGAATGGTGGGACGGCAAATTCGAATGGTGGGACGGCAAAATGATGACACCGCAAACTTGCTTCCTAAACCTGTTTTGTTATATCCTCATAACTTATCTTCCTAATATTTGATAAAGATATCAAACGAAAAATAAATTAGTCAATACTTCAAAAATATAAAATATAATTACTTTCTTAATTTAGTTGTTGAGAATATTGAACTGATACATTAAAATGATTTAGAATTATTTTAACAAAACCGTAATTTTAATTTCTTTTAATAAATTATTTTGATAATCCTTTTTTTTTTTTATAGCCAAAAGGGTCAGAGTCCCAATAACAAAAACAAACAAAACAAAGACAAAACATCAAAACAAAAACAGAAGCTATTGGATCACCCGAGCTCGCGGTCTTCCTACTCCAGTAAGATCAGTCAGATAAATAACGTGAATGCCAGGTACGGGTGGCAATACGGGTCAACACGACACGACACAGACAACACGCGAACACGAAACCGCTTGACCCGTACACGACACGTTTTATTGACGGGTCAAAAAACACGAATCCGGACACGACCCGCTGCGTGTCGACACGACATAACACGGCAAAATTTGAAAAAAAAATTAAAAAAAATTTACTGTAAATTTTTTTGTTTTTAAAAAAAAATAGCTTTTCACTGTGATTGAAATCCAATTTTAGTTTTGCAATAGCTTCCGAGTGGGATTCATTTTGCTTTAATAAATTTTTTTGTTTTTAAAAAAAAATAGCTTTTCACTGTGATTGAAATCCAATTTTAGTTTTGCAATAGCTTCCGAGTGGAATTCATTTTGCTTTAATAATTTTTACTTTCTTATCCTTGATAAGAATTAGTAGAATGAATAAATTAATAAATAAGGTTGTTAATTCAAACAACTAAAACTAAAATCAAATCCTGCCTAATTTGAGTGGATATCAAAATACTCATGGATTTCAAAATCAAATAAGTCCTTACTTTAAAACTTCAAGAACAAGGAAAAAAAATCAAATCAATTCCAAAAACTAGTCATCCGGAACATATTCTCATCGACAATGAGAGAAATCAAGCGAAATAAGGTCGACGTGAATCTGATTATTCAAACCAAGCTTAAACTCCATGATCTTCTAAAAAACCAAGTCATTGTACAAAAATTATCCACAACTCAACGAATCAAACAAGAATGGCCTTATAATAAGTTTAATTTCGCTGAAAAACTAATCACATATATAGCTGATTTTTGTTCGAAGTAATAAGAAATTTCATGCTTCCCAAAACCCAGAACCCAAAAACAAATTGATGAGAAAAAAATAAATAAAGATCAAACCTTTATGACTTAGCCAACTGGATTTCAAAACAAAACACAAACTTTTATTCAAAGTTGTAAACTTTCAATGCACCAAACACAAAAGGAAGAAAGCAAAATGAAGGGGCTGGTGGGAGTGTGGCATTTTATCTAACACCTCCCAAGCAGATGGTGCGCACATGAGACGGTGGTGGCTGATTAAGATGGCACAATTGAACATCGAACAGGGAATAGAGACGAACAAATAAGGCTACCGTGAGGTGGTGCGGCGACGCAGTGGCTGGCGGACAGGCGAAGGTGTTGTGTGGGCGAGAGAGAGACAAAGACTACCGTGAGGGAGAGGCAGACATGAAGACCGGAGGGTGTTTGGATAACCCTAGGCTAAAGAAAGATTTTATATCACCCATTGAAAATTACAAAAATAACCCCACGTGAACCCGCGGGTTAACCCGTGACACGACACGAAAAAAAACGTGTAACATTTACACAACTCGTACACGACCCGCTCCAACCCGTGGGTTGACACGATACGCCTTTTTGGCGGGTCGGGTCACGGGTCAATACCTGTATTGCCACCCCTAATGCCAGGTGGTGGTTCTTCACAAAAAAGATATTGCACAACCTCATCATGCTCCAAGATAAAATTTGTCATCCAATCCGCACAAGCATTTCCTTCCCTGAACATGTGATTGAAACTAACCGACCAATCTTTCTAAATCCATGCTCGTATCCGAGAAATCAACTGACTCTCACGAGCTGCTGCACCCTGGGAGGTGAGCAAAGTGATAACACAAGTTGAATCACTTTCAATTATAACATTACGGTGACCAGAATTTCAAGCTAATTCCAGCCCACGAAGCACACCCCACAACTCTGCTCTAAAAGAACTACAAATCCCAAGTCTGTAAGCAAATCCACCCAGCCATCTCCCTTGAGAATTTCTCATAACCCCACCACAAGCAGCTATCCAGGAGCTCCACGAGCATCACCTTCTGTGTTAACCTTGACAAATCTCAAAGAAGGAAATTGCCAAGAAATGTGAACATACATTTTTCTGCGTACAGCTGATGCTCATTTCCTCTTCCCACAGCCATTTCAACATCATGAACAAGTTTCTGAATTAGAACCTCTCTTGACTTGAAAGGAGGGATATCAGTCTTATGCATCTTCTCATTTCTCCATTGCCACACTTTTCAGCAAGTCAAGAAAAACAAAGAAATACCAGTTCCCACAATTATATTTTTTTGAAAGCCACTCATCCAAACCTTGCTGATAATCCTTTTAATTACTTAAAAAAGCTTTAACTTATTTTAGTTTTTCAAAGCATAAAACGTTTTTTTTTTCCTTTAAGGATTTGGTAAAGTGGCTTTAATATTCCATGCGTTATTTTTAGTACAAAAAATTATAAGAATATTCCATGCGTTTTAAAATATTAATCATTTGAGGAAAAAAACTTATTTCAATTTATTTGTCATTTTTGAAAGTTAAAAAGACATTAATTTTTTTTAAAACTTTATCTTTATTTCTTGATATCTAAATTAAGTGAAATTAATAAGAGAAAGTATTAATGAAATAAAGGTTAATGTAATTAAATATAATTATATTTTCTTAAAATTAAAGGAATTAACTAATTTTTAAATATTTGTACAAAAAACTTTAAATGACTAATATTTTGGAAGATAAATAATACTATCCAAGTAAACAAAAAATTAAAGTATTAGAGGAAAAACAAAATATGCCTTGTTTGAATATTATTTTCAAAAATAAATTTTTAACTTTTAGAATAAAATAATAAAATACCTGTTGATAATGCAAGTTTTGCAAAAATAATTCTAAAATTATATCTATTTTTTATTTTTAAAATCAAATTTAGAGAAAATATCTTAGTTGTTTCTGTTTTACATTTTAACTTTTAACTTTAAAAAAAAAGTACAAAAAAATACTTATTTCATTAACTATTCTACAAAATAATTTTAAGAAAAAAATAGAATAAAATCAAATAGGCCCGTATATTTTATTAGGAAATACCACGAAGCCAACGGTGAAAAACAAACTCAAAATTATTCATCATGTAGCCCCCATAGACTAACATGATGAAAATCAAACTTTAGAATTTGCGCAGCACTAAACAACCATCACATTTCCTAAAATTGGGACTGTAATTCCTCACCATAGATTATGAACTTTTACTATGTTAAACTAGACATCATGAGCTTTCCAACGGCATATCATATGCCTCGATTGGATTTGTATAACTCAAGATATGTCTGTCGCAAGCTAACTGTTTAAAATCGAATTTCTGAAAAACAGGGCAGCAAACTCAAACTTAAACTGAGAATGTTTCACGGCCTAGTAAATTCTGAAATCTTAAAAAAAGAAACTATACTTAAGGTTCTTTAATTTAATATATAATATACCATGTTTGGTTAAGGAACGAAAGAGTTATGACCGTTACAAAATCAGGCCAGAATCTGTCCATACCTTCACGATTTCAGACAGTGTTCCTTTTTTGTAAATCTAGGAATGGATTTCCATCTAGAAAAATCTCATCTTTTAGTACATGAAAGTAGACATATTGGATTTAAAATTGATATAAAGTTTGTTCAATTTGGAGCTCTGTAACCCCAGAAACAGAATTTACTAAATGATTGGCAGAATTGAAGTTTAGGAAAATCTATCTGTCTTTCGAAGACTATGATAAATCGAAATCTTCTCCAAATGACTTCAAATTTTAATCGTAGAAAGTAAACTTCTTGAGCTTCAAATTGATATATTGTTTTTCCCATTTGGAAGTCTATAGCCCCAAAAATTGAATTTATACACTGATGAGAATAATTAAAATTCAAAAGGGGGTTGTTATGTTTTCATGACCAAATTTTGAAAATGCCACATGAGAAACCCTTCTCCTCTACCATCAACTTATATGTTCAACCCAAAACAGGAAACATCATCATGAGTTCATAGCAACAGTAAAACGAGAGATGCCCATAAAGTGCAACAGTAAAACCTTTAACGCTTTGTTTGTTACTTGTTATCTTCTCTCGCTACTGAAACCCTTCACCTTTACAGAATCTCTAATTTCCTTTTCACCATGGTAAACTCTCTTCATCTCGATTTAATTCTCCTCTTCCTAGTTAACTGCATAATTTTTTCCCTTATTTGTGCAATTCGTCCATAGTTTCATATTAATCTATTTTGGATATGCATGTTTTGAGTTTTTTTTAATCCTATTGATCAAGCTTAGAATTTGCACCAGCACTAAACAACCATCATATTTCCTAAAATTGAGACTATACTTATTCACCATAAATTATGATATTTTACTATGTTAAACTAGATATCTTGATCTTTCTAACGATATATCATACGCCTCGATTGGATCTGTATAACTCACGATATGTCCGTTGCAAGCTAACTGTTCAAAATTTAAATTTCCGAAAAACAAGGAAGCAAACTCAAACTTAAACTGAGAACGTTTCACGGCCTAGTAAATTCTAAAATCTTAATAAAAGAAACTAGACTTATGAGGCTTTAATTTAATATATAATATACAATATTTGGTTGAGAAACGAAAGAGTTATGACTGTTACAAAATAAGGCCAGAATCTTTCCATACCTTCAAGATTTCGGACAATGTTCATTCTTTCAAAATCTAGGAATGGATTTTCATCTAGAAAAGTCTCATCTTTTAGTACATGAAAGTAGACATCTTGGACTTAAATTTGATATAAAGTTTGTCCCATTTGGAGCTCTGTAACCCTAGAAACATAATTTACAAAATGATAGGTAGAATTGAAGTTCAAGATAATCTATTTGTATTCCAAAATGATAGGTAGAATTGAAATCTTCTCCAAATGACTTAAAATTTTAATCGTAGGAAGTAGACATCTTGAGCTTCAAATTGATATATTATTATTATTTAATTTGTAATATGAAATGCATCCAACAAAATGCATGTAATGCATTGGAGCTTGGAATCATGCTTAGTGATATATCTAATGTGTTACAAAAAATATAAAAATTTTCTAACCCGGAACTTTAGCATCTTCAAATGAGTTCTTCATGCTTTGACATCATCAAAACTATTTAGGCATAACCTTGTAGACTATAGGAGGTCCTTCAAGACCCCCATAAAATGTAACAATAAAACCTTTAACGCTTTGTTTGTTACTTGTTATCTTCTCTCGCGGTTGAAACCCTTCACCTTTACAGAATCTCTAATTTTCTTTTCACCATGGGTAAGCTCTCTTCATCTCGATTTAATTCTCCTCTTCCTAGTTAACTGAATAGTTTTTTCCCCTTATTTGTGAAATTCGTCCATAGTTTCATATTAATCCGTTTTGGATCTGCATGTTTCGAGTTTTTTTAATCCTATTGATCAAACTTAGAATTTGCACCAGCACTAAACAACCATCACATTTCCTAAAATTGGGACTATAATTATTCACCATAAATTATGATCTTTTACTATGTTAAACTAGACATCTCGATCTTTCTAACGAGATATCATACGCCTCGATTGGATCTGTATAACTCAAGATATGTCCGTTGCAAGGTAACTGTTCAAAATTTAAATTTTCGAAAAATAGGGCAACAAACTCAAACTTAAACTGAGAACGTTTCACAGCCTAGTAAATTCTAAAATCTTAATAAAAGAAACTAGACCTATGGGGCTTTAATTTAATATATAATATACAATGTTTGGTTAAGGAACGAAAGAGTTATGACTGTTACAAAATAAGGCCAGAATCTGTTCATACCTTCAAGATTTCGGACAATGTTCCTTCTTTCAAAATCTAGGAATGGATTTTCATCTAGAAAAGTCTCATCTTTTAGTACATGAAAGAAGATATCTTGAACTTAAAATTGATATAAAGTTTGTCCCATTTGGAGCTCTGTAACCCTAGAAACATAATTTACAAAATGATAGGCATAATTGAAGTTAAAGAAAATCTATTTGTATTTCAAAAATTATGTAAAATTGAAATCTTCTCCAAATGACATGAAATTTTAATCGTCGTGAGTAGACATCTTGAGCTTCACATTGATATATTTTTTTCCCCATTTGGAGGTCTATAGCTCCAAAAACTGAATTTATACAGCGATGGGAGGAATTGAAATTCAACAAGATTTTGTTATGTATTCATGACCAAATTTCGAAAATGCCACATGAGAAACGCTTCTCCTCTACCATCGTCTTCTATGCTCAACCCAAAACAGGAAACATCATCATGAGTTCCTAGCAACAGTAAAACGAGAGACATGTTGGGCAAGTGGCTTCTTACACAGGACGCGTACGAAACACCTAGAAGGGAGGGTGAATAGGTGTTTTAAACTTTTTTAAAAAAACTTTTTCTTCAGTCCCTATATGCCCAAAATAATTTTTCACAATGCTAAGAACAATGTAGTAACATAATGCGTACCTTAGCAATTTATAGAGTACAAACGCAGCAATGTAATTTTCTTAAACAAAACAGAAAATGATTAATTTTCAAATACCATAAAACAGTTTAGGTGCTACAGCAATTATAATAGAATCGGTGTAACTGACAGTCTCTAAACAAAATATTCAGAAATTAAATCAGAGAGACAAGGGACACACGATATATCCTGGTTCACACCCACTAAGCCTAAGTAGGGTGCTACGTCCAGACTGAAGTAGCTGCAGATATCTTATTTATCACAAGTGTATCTGTTTTACAAACACGTGTCACACAAGCAATCAAACAAAATATCAAAAATCTTCCTAGTGCCTACACTGCTCCAAGCTCTGAGAATACTCTCAAGCCGAACCTACGGAGTTCACCAACTCCTCTTACACAAGACCTTCACTCTCCCTAGTGGATTCTTGAGGCTCCAGGCCTTGAGACACACTCTCAAGCCAAGCACAAGGTTGCCAACCCACACGGTTGCACCCACTCACCTAGGACAGATTTACAACACACAACAACTCCACTTTAACAACCAATACAATATCTCATATTTATAACAAAATGTTTTTCAACCTGTTACAATGTCCTATCACACTTGATATATCAAATAAAGCACAAATAAAGCACAACAAGCACAAAAAATGATATGATGTATGCAGAAAATTTAGAGCATAATTATATGTATCACAAACTACAAATTTTCAGTAATAAGGAACTTGTATTTATTTGTATCAAGTATCTAAATGATGGACACTAAAAATTCTGATTTAAAAAGAAATTATCACATTATATCCAGAAAAATCGGAATTGTAGTTTCTCTCAAAATTTCACAAAAAAATCAGAATTAGTTCTAGATAAATCTTTTAGTAATAAACCACAAGAAATCTGAATTTTAATCACAATATCTCAATTAAAACAAAAAATTCAGATTTAATATTTCAACAATAAAATTTCTAGAACAATTCAAGATTAGGTTTCTAAAAAATAAATTCCAAACAAAAAATTTGAATTAAATCACTGTATTACAATAACAAAAATTCAGATTTAATATTTATTTATTTTTCTTATTTTTTCAATCTTTCACAAAAAATTAGAAACACAAATCTTACACAAAGAGCATCAAGATTTCTACTATACTCACTTAAAATCAAAACACAGGAATGAAAGTACTCACAATATATCAAAAAGAAAATAGAAAATTAAATCAATAATATCAAGTATCAAGATTATACCAAAGGATGCTCAAAACAAGGTTTAAGATATTACCTCAACAGATCTCAAATTTTCAGCAAAGTAAAATAGAAAATGAGGTTAGGGTTCTTCAACCTTAGTTCCAAGAAACTTGAATTAAATGCTTCCAAATGGTTGAGAACTTATCAAAGAGCAGAGACTGTGAGAGCTTTGAAAATTTTCTTGCAAACTTCCGAAGAACAACGTTGATTACTGAGAGAAAAATGAGATCGCGTTTTTTTTTAGAGCGTAAACGAACACAAAAGGATTTCAAAGAAAAACGAACTGAATGTTTTCTGATTTCTTGTAAAATAACTTTTCTCGATTTTGCCACTTTTTATACTGATGGAAAATAACACGTTGAAAAAAAATTAGATGTGATAAAAATTTATTTATTATAATATTTTGAAAAAAGTGACCACGTGACCTATACCTATACTTGCTGGAGCTTATCTTTTCAAATTTGAAAGACTGACTACTATTACTTTAAGACTACTTTTTTTTTATTAATATTTTATTATATGCAATTAAAAGCTAAACCTACATGAAGCTTAAGAAAGCAATTTGTGACCTGATAGCTTTATCAAAAAACTGTTTAAATTAGTTTTATTATATTAAAATCAAATCGATTTTCAATTGTTTAATAACAAGAAGTTTTTTTTCATATTTATTATTATTATTATTTAATTTTTAATATGAAATGAGTCCAACAAAATGCATGTAATGCATTGGAGCTTGGAATCATGCTTAGTGATATATCTAATGTGTTACAAAAAATCTAAAAATTTTCTAACCCGAAACTTTAGCATCTTCAAATGAGTTCTTCATGCTTTGACATCATCAAAACTATTTAGGCATAACCTTGTAGACTATAGGAGGTCCTTCAAGACCCCCATAAAATGTAACAATAAAACCTTTAACGCTTTGTTTGTTACTTGTTATCTTCTCTCGCGGTTGAAACCCTTCACCTTTACAGAATCTCTAATTTTCTTTTCACCATGGGTAAGCTCTCTTCATCTCGATTTAATTCTCCTCTTCCTAGTTAACTGAATAGTTTTTTCCCCTTATTTGTGAAATTCGTCCATAGTTTCATATTAATCCGTTTTGGATCTGCATGTTTCGAGTTTTTTTAATCCTATTGATCAAACTTAGAATTTGCACCAGCACTAAACAACCATCACATTTCCTAAAATTGGGACTATACTTATTCACCATAAATTATGATCTTTTACTATGTTAAACTAGACATCTTGATCTTTCTAACGACATATCATACACCTCGATTGGATCTGTATAACTCAAGATATGTTCGGTTCAAGCTAACTGTTCAAAATTTAAATTTTCGAAAAACAGGGCAGCAAACTCAAACTTAAACTGAGAACGTTTCACGGCCTAGTAAATTCTAAAATCTTAATAAAATAAACTAGACCTATGGGGCTTTAATTTAATATATAATATACAATGTTTGGTTAAGGAACAAAAGAGTTACGGCTGTTACAAAATAAGGCCAGGATCTTTCCATACCTTCAAGATTTCGGACAATGTTCCTTCTTTCAAAATCTAGGAATGAATTTCCATCTAGAAAAGTCTCATCTTTTAGTACATGAAAGAAGATATCTTGGACTTAAAATTGATATAAAGTTTGTCCCATTTGGAGCTCTGTAACCCTAAAAACATAATTTACAAAATGATAGGCAGAATTGAAGTTCAAGAAAATTTATTTGTATTACAAAAATTATGTAAAATCGAAATCATCTCCAAATGACTTGAAATTTTAATCGTAGAAAGTAGACATCTTGAGCTTCAAATTGATATATTGTTTTCCCCATTTGGAGGTCTATAGCTCCAAAATCTGAATTTATACAGTGATGGGAATAATTAAAATTCAACAGGATTTTGTTATGTATTCATGGCCAAATTTTGAAAATATTAAAGATTGTCGAAATGGTGTTTTTAATATTTTTTCACCGTTTATTTACACTCCTTAATATATTTATCAACATAACATTGTTCAAATTTTACTCCAATACCATCATCTCATTCACATTTTTCCAAAGAAAAAATAATATCAAATAACCATGAAACTCAAGGAAGGAGAGGTTTTCTTACCCTAAAATATATTAGAATGCTTCTAGGATCACTTTACAAGTTCCAAATGAGATCAAACACCTCTCTAAGCTCCATGATCACTAAAGGGACGCAACTTTTTCTTCTATTTTCTCTCAAAATTCGGCCCCTCAATCAGTGGCGGACCTACTTAGGGGCAATTGACCGCAAGTGCGGACATAAAAAAAATAAATTGTAAACTTCCTTGAGGTGCTGGGATTCAGACTTGGCGGCTGCTGTAGAGACGACAGACCAAAGCTAGTGGTGTAGGCGGCAATGTTAAGGAGTCTTCGCACGTGCGCAACTGCTTAATCTTCATTGTAATCCTCTGCGTGTGCAAAATTTAAAAATCTAAATATAAGGAAGAAGATGACTACAACAACGCAGTATTTGCTAGTTCCTTTTCGTTTTAGTTAATTTTTAATTTATTAAAAAATAGAGTGTTAATATTTAATAATATCTTCAACAAAAGTGAGGACGCAGGTGTCCTTCAAGCATGACCCATTGGGAAGCACAACCAGTGGCCAGCGATACGACCAATCATAAGAGAATTTTCAACCAATCAGCAAGCTTTAACCCAAATATCACTTATCCAACCACCCAACAAAGTGGATCACATCTCCACCGTTGATCACACTTTCTTTGATGCAATCATAAAAGTTGGTGACAGTTGGACTTTTAAAATGCTGATAATGCATTGAACCTTGAGTACAAGGTTGCCCAAGTGATTTTGCAAGTCCAAGTACCACAAAACCCAAGAGGGACACCAAAAGTCCAATTGATTTGAAGGACTATTATTTGGACTAGTGTTAGAAATTAATGATCTATTTATTTGAATTTAACTTGTATATTAAAATATTATTTAATATTAAGACGTATGTAACGTATTGAAATATTAGTATTTTTGAAGTAACGTATCGATGTCCCATATCAGGAACATATCGAAAACATCATTTTGGTGTCGATGCTTCATAGTTCTTAACTAGATGCCCAAAGATTTTGGGGATGCGAGTTGCTAGAATCATCAAGCTTTTTCTGAATTACCTGGGAAGCTTAGGAATTCCAAGGTAAGCCACTGTTAGACTGATAGAGAAACGACTTTATATTCTTGGATTTGGGCTGGAGGAGAATGTGAAGCCAAATGTCAAATCCCTTGAAGAATTTAATGTTAGGGGAACATCGCTTCCCTCTATAATTGCTCGATATCCAGACATTATTAGAGCTTATAGCCAAAGCTTATCAACTGGAGAAATTTACTCATTTTTTCTTTTCTTGTTTATATTCTTTTGTTTTTTAATGCATTTAAATTTTTTTTCCGGGAGGGTTGCCCCCAAACCCCCGCCACTAAGTGTGCGGATATAAAAAAAATTTCGTGGGTCCACCACTGCCCTCAATGGTGTTTCTTTAGCGGGATATGTTCAAAAGGTTGAGGTGATCATTTTCCATACCAACCATTTAGAGTTTAAATGACTATAACTCAAAGTGATTATCAAGCTCAAGAGAAACACGAAGGAGAAGATGACTTAAGTGTCATTTTAATTCACTAATCATCTTTGACCCCAAAAGTCAAAGTAGCTTTTAGTTAATTCCATCCATATCCCTTCATCAAATTTAATTCTAAAACAAGGTTTAAATCATCTAAACATTATTTCCAACATTCACTAAAGTCATTAAATAATGTTTCATCACATTATTTTCAAGTTTCGGGTATCTTTTGCCTAAGTATGTTTTTGCTCCAAAATTTTCCCTAATTGTACTTTTGCCAAAAAGTGATTTTATTTCATATAATTAGACCTTTCATCTAATTAATCTATCTTAGCCATAATTAAATTATTAATCATGATAAAAAATTTAATCAACTTCCAAATTCACAATTCATAGGTTATGGTTATTTTTCTGATTTTCTATTATGATTCATTAGAGTTTTTGTTAGATTTAGTTAGTTGTTGACTCATCCTTGGCTCGGCTCTTGGCTCTATAAATAGATTGTGATGCACTTTAGTGGAGGAGTCCTCCATGATAGTAGAGGGAGTTGGATTTTTGGGTTTTCAAAAAACTTAGGTGTTGGTAACTCTATGTTGGTAGAACTATAGGGCTCGTTTGATGTACCTGATAAAGGAAAATATGATAGGATAACTTATCATATCCTGCCTTTATCAATTGTTTGGTATGCCAAGCGGATAGGATATAGTTATCTGTTGGTTTTTCTTCTCCTACCCAAAGCCTAATTAGTTATCCCATGGGGGCATGGGTTAGAAAGTGTTAGGATAGGATAAGGAAATTTTTATTTTTATTTTTCCCAATACATCCTTGCCACATGAGAAACCCTTATCCTATACCATCGTCTTCTATGCTCAACCCAAAACGAAAAATATCATCGTGCATTCAGAGAAACAGTAAAACGAGAGACGCCTATAAAGTGCAACAGTAAAACCTCTAATGCTTTGTTTGTTACTTGTTATCTTCTCTCGCTGTTGAATTCCTTCACCTTTACAGAATCCCTAATTTCTTTTTCACCATGGGTAAGCTCTCTTCATCTCGATTTAATTCTCCTCTTCCTAGTTAACTGTATAATAACCGAATAAAAATAAAATAAAAATAATAGTCAAAGTAATAATATAAAAAAATAATAATGATAATAATTTATTTATCATTATTATTATTATTATCATTATTATATTTGCTATAAATAAATAAATTAGTATTATTAATAAATAAGAAAAGAAATAAATTTCATTTATGTTACATGTGTTACTACATAAAATTAATTGAATATGAGGAAAAGCTAATGTGGTAGCTGATGCTTTAAGCAGAAAATCTCTTCACATGTCACATTTAATGATCAAAGAAATGGAATTGTTGGAAAAATTTAGAGATATGAAATTATCTGTGACTGTATTGCCTCGAAGTTTAGGTATTAGTGAGATAAAAATAGATAATGAGTTGATAGATGAAATTAGAAAAGCTCAACAGGAAAATTCTAGTTTAGAAAAATCTTTGAAACATGAAGGATTTACCAAAAGGGAAGATGATTTGGTGAAATTTCAAGGAAGGATTGTTGTACCTAAGAAGGAAGAATTAATGAAAGAAGTTTTGAATGAGGCACTTAGCAGTAAGTTTACAGTTCACCCTGGCTCCACCAAAATGTATCAAGATTTGAAAAAGTTATTTTGGTGGCCAGGAATGAAAAAGGATATTGTTGAGTACGTTTCAAAATGTCTAGTTTGTCAAAAAGTGAAAATTGAACATCAAAAGCCTTCAGGATTACTTCAACCATTAGATATACCATAATGGAAATGGGAAAGTATAGCAACTGATTTTGTGATGGGTTTTTACCAAGAACCCAAGAGGGGTATGATGCAATCTGGGTAATCATTGACCGATTATCCAAATCTGCTCATTTCCTACCAATTAAGGCTCAATATTCTATTGAGAGGTTAGCCCAACTGTATATAAAAGAAATTGTCAAACTTCATGGCATACCTCTAAGTATTGTGTCAGATAGAGACCCTAGGTTTACTTCTAGATTTTGGGGATGTTTACAGCAAGCCTTTGAAACTAAGTTAAGACTTAGTACAACATATCATCCTCAGACTGATGGTCAAACTGAGAGAACCATTCAGACTTTAGAAGATATGCTGAGAGCTTACGTCCTTGAACAAGGAGGTAGTTGGGTTAGATATCTGCTATTAATAGAGTTTGCTTAGAATAATAGTTACCACTCTAGTATTAGAATGGCTCCATATGAAGCACTCTATGGAAGAAAATGTAGATTGTAACAGCCCCAAACCCTGTAGCATGATATTGTCCGCTTTGCCCTCGGGCTCACGGTTTTGTTTCTTGGGACACCCCACAAAAGGCCTCACACTAGAAGAGGTATCCACACCCTTATAAGGCATGCTTCGTTCCCCTCTCCAACCGATGTGGGATATTACATCCTCCCCCACTGGGAATACAGCGTCCCCGCTGTACACACCGGTCCAGGGCCAGGCTCTGATACCAAATGTAACAGCCCCAAACCCTGTAGCATGATATTGTCCGCTTTGCCCTCGGGCTCACGGTTTTGTTTCTTGGGACACCCCACAAAAGGCCTCACACTAGAAGAGGTATCCACACCCTTATAAGGCATGCTTCGTTCCCCTCTCCAACCGATGTGGGACATTACATAGATCTCCAGTGTGTTTGTATGAAAAGGAAAAAAACAGTTATTGGGTCCGGAATTAGACCAAGAAACCTCAAGACAAATTCAGATGATAAAGGAAAACCTTGAAAAGGCACAAAGCAGATAGAAAAATTATTCTGATATCAGGCGAAAACCTTTGTCGTTTGAAGAAAGAGAACATGTCTTTCTTAAACTTTCTCCTACCACAGGTGTAGGCAGAACCCTCAAAGTTAGAAAATTGAGTCCTAGATATATTGGTCTGTTTCAAATACTCCGAAAAATAGGGTCAGTTGCTTGCCAACTTGCTCTTCCACCTCATCTTTCCAATTTCCACAGTGATTTTCATATTTCTTAACTTAGAAAGTATGTTCCAGATTTTTCTCATGTTCTCGATATAGACTCCGTACAAGTTTGACTATTAGTACCAGGCCAGCTCAAATCCTTGACAAAAATCTAAAGCAACTAAGAAATAGGGTGATTCCGTTAATTAAAATACGTTGGGAAGGACTTTCACCACACGAAGCCACATGGGAAAAAGAAGAAGAGTTACAACAGAGTTATCTAGAATTTTTTTTAGAAGGTATGTCTAAATTTTGAGGGCAAAATTTTATTTAGGAGAAGGGAAATATAATAACCGAATAAAAATAATAGTCAAAGTAATAATATAAAAAATATATATATATATATATATATGATAAATTATTATCATTATTATTATTATTATATTTGCTATAAATAAATAAATTAGTATTATTAATAAATAAGTAAAGAAATAAATTTCATTTATGTTACATGTGTAACTAATTTAATAATAACAATATTCTAAATTACATGTGTTACTACACAAAATTATATGGGCAACATTGAATGTAATATATGATAAGCCTTATGATGAATACTATTTACTTATAAAAATTAAATAACATATGGTAAATAAAATAATTAAATAAAAGAATAAATTTTAATAATATATATATATATATTAAATTAATTTCTTAAAATTTATTATTACATTAAAATTATAATTAAATATTTTTTTAAATATTCTAAATTTTTAATAATAACAATATTATAACTATTTTAATTAAATGAATATTATAAATAAATTAATGTAATATATATATATATATATATATACATGGCAAGGAGGGGGCCACGTGGGTCACCCCTCCAAAGCCACATCCTAAGTGAAATGATGTAATACCAATGAGGTATGAGTAATGATGTAAAAAAAATAATAATAATAAGAAACGTAAAAAGAAAGAAAGAAGTGGTGAGCCATCATATTGCATCTATATAAATTGATAACAACAGCACCATTCAGTGGTCATTTTCAAGCAATCAAGAGTAAATTTCGTTACTTTGTTACGGTGAAGGGATCAAGCAATCACAGTAAATTTCGTTGCTTTGTTATGGAGAAAAAAAAGAGAGAGACGTAGAAATAAGTAAAAGGTAATATTGAGAGAGTAAAATCTTCTCTCTACTTTCTTCTCTTCAATCATATTTTTATATATATATATTTAGAAAGTTATATGTTGTTGTTATGCCAAAATGTTCTCTTAATTTCTTCTCTTCTTTAGTAATGTTTTTTATCTATAAATTTTACCTTAATCTTTCTTTTAATTTTGTTATGCTTGTTGTGTTAATATGATTCTTTCAGATTTTGATTTTTTATTTTGATACCAATTGAATATTAAAAGAATGTGTAAATTTTATCTTAATAATACTGCTGTGAAGTGACCCACAAAGTTTGGGATCAAAAGGTTTTAGGGTAAAGGACACCTTATCATGGCTTGAGCTCCGCCATATTATAACCTTTCATATGCAGGAAACCCACAAAATTGGGAATTAAATTAGCTACAGATAAATATTACGAGATTGCATATTAATATTTGTGATATTATTCCAATTTATGAGAATTAATTGAGAGATTAATATTTTCTGTTATCACGGCTGGAAATGGTTATAGTTCAAAAATCTCAATATTACTGAGAATTATCTCACATTGTTTTATTTTGTGCTAACCTTTCCAGAAAATTATCATGCCTAACTTATCTTTTTCTGGAGAAGGATGGTCTGTGAATGTTTATTTTTATGACGATCGTTGAGAATTTTACATAACAGTTAAAAACCAAGGAGCGGCAGCTATATTCCATGCAGACAGTGTGGAGTCCTATACCTATTGTAAGAACCCGCACCGTTAATTAAGGTATTTAATTAATTAATTATGCAAAAATAAGAAATGATTCCATAATTAACCTTAATAATTATTTATGAGGCTTAATAATCATAATAAGTGATTAAGAATGGTGAAAGTCGCTTTTCGGAAGAAAAGTGCAGATACCGGTTCTGCTAGTCGGTATAAATGTGTACCAAAAATGTATCCCAGAAAATTAAAGTAAGCGCATGATAATTACTAGAATAACATGTAGGACTTGTAAAACGAGTTTCAAGTCCAGATAATGAGGACTGGTGCTAGAAACCGGTACTCGCTTCGAAAAGCGCGTACCGGAAAGGTGCTCAGAAAAATATAAGAAAAATATGATAATTCTTAGAAAATTATGTAGTTTCAGAATTCAAAGTTTGGGATTAAAATGTTAAGCGTAGCAATTAAAGTTAATACTGTGTGTTTAAGTGTGTTTGGGCTATAAATACTCCCATTATGGGCACAAAACCCTAGACTCTTTTATTTCCTTCGTGAGTGAGCTGATCAGCTTGGGAGGGAGCACTGTTCCATTGCTTTCTTCTCTTGTTCTTGACCAAAACTCAACCTTGAACCCATTTTCTTGGTTGTTTCATCATCCTAAACACTTTGTGTGAGTGAGATACATCATTGTGGGTGGGTGAGGGTGTTCTTCAGAGGTACTCCAGCTGCTGTTAGTGAGAGTTTTGGGGCTGACTTGGTTGGCTTGATTGTGGAAGCTTGAGTTGGGCATTTTGTTGCTTAAAGAAGCAACCTTTGGGTAGAAAGGTCAAGTCTTGGTGTAGCATTTTCGTACACCATACTCCCAGTAGCTGTTGAAGCTGTTTTGGGAGCTTCTTGAGCAGTTGAACCTCTGTTTTGGCCTTTGGTATGTATACCAACCTTTGATCTTGAGTTTTAAGGCTTAAAAATGGTAGCTTGATGCATGTTTAGGTTAAAAGATGATAACTTGTTGTTGGGTGAGGCTTAACACATCTAGAAATGCATGATTAGGTGTATAAAATCGGGAAAAAGGGAACCTTTGAGGGATATCTTCACGAAAATGCAGAAACTGCATTCTGTCGTGAGATATCCGGATATTTGTCGAACTGATATCCGGATATTGGATATCCGGATATCCGGATATTGGATATCCGGATATGTGAATCTGTATATTCGGATATTGCATATCCGGATATGGACAGTGAGATATCCGGATATTCTGGGATTTCGCAGAACAGTAGCTGTGCTGTGCGTACAGTAGGCTATTGGGGGTTTGTAGACCCTAGATTGATGAAGTTGAACTTCTGTATCTAATGGATTAAGCCAGAATCATGGGATTTAGGGCTTGTGGCTTTGTTAGAAGCTTTAAGACTTGAAAACGTAATGAAAAGGTGTTGTCTTTAATTTGTATGCATGTGGTACATATTATTGATTTATGTTTGGTCCATATCAGATTGTGATCTGCTGTGATTGGACTTTGAGCTTGTGGCATTGGATAGCTAGCTTAGAGGTAAGCTTTTGTGTCCTCGGTTTAGCCATGTTGTGGTTCCACCATGTCCCATGGGGATATGGTATATGCATGCTGTGTTACATGCTTTTGATGTTTTGGAAATGTTGTTGAGCTATTATATGTTAGTGCCTTGTTGATATGCATGGAGGTGTTCCACCTATACGGTAAGCCTGAGTATGTAGAACATACAAGAGGGTGAGGTTGTGGGTGAGGTGCAAGCGGTGTTCCTTGTACTACATCTAGGGAATAGACGTATTCCTACATTTCTCTGGCCAGTAGATAGTGATTACACACATGCCATAGATATCTGTTGCACTACATAGTTTTTGGAACTGATAATGATATAAATGCTTTTGAACTTATATTGCACATGTAAGTGAGCTTGGGGTGGAAGATCCTTGAGGACCCATTGTCTTACTGAGATTTCTAGTTTAGAGATCTCACCCCACGTTTGGGGAATGCTTATTTCAGGATCAGGTAATGTTGAGACCTCAGGCGGCAGGAGGCCGGAGCTGAGTTAGAGTGCTGTTATTTTATGCTGCCATGATTGGATGCTGGATTTGCATGCTGTTTATATGCTTATAGCTTCAGTTATGATTTTGGAGTTTTATGTTGAGATTGTTGTTTACTATGTCTATTTGGTGAGCATGGGGATTGTCCATGACACATAGTATTATTATGTCTTAAGTCTTTTGGAGTTGTAATAATGTATCAGGATATTGTCCGGATTACTTGATGTAATGCCGTGATTTAGATACACACTTTATCTATATATTGAGGTATTTCAGTAAATGTCTTATTGCAATTTACATACAGGCGTTATTTTATGAAATTGATTAAGTAATCCAGTTGATAATTGATAATGACGTCATAATTGAAAAGAAAAAGAATATTCCGCATTTTTAATTAAGCACCGCTTAATACGATGTAATGTTAATATTCTGGGTATACACGGGGTGTTACACCTATAGGCTAGATTAGTCTGAGAAGTATGTAAGGAATAAACAGTGTAACTTGATGTAGTAGGAATGTAATATATATGTGTGGAACTGTTGTAAAATATTTAGGATGTAATATATTTGTACTAACTTACATCCATGTGTAATAAATGAAGGATGTTAGCGTTTTTAGTTAAAAAATTTTAGATTTATTTTTATTATACTCTATTTAATTATTATAGTTTAAAAAAAAATTATACGATATTCTTTATACTGGAAAAATCTGAGGTTGTTACACAAATCAGGTATTTTTTTTTATTCCAGATAACTTTTGATATTTACGCAATGACACCTCATTTAGCATATTTTATCTCTCACAAATACAATTCGAATTTACAACAATGGTACTACTATAAAAGTGCCACAATATAAAAGTGTAATAGAGATTGGTAAGAATATAATGTTCTTTAAATTGCATTAAAAAATGCAAAACTTTTGATGTATTGCATTAAAAATATGTTCTTATACTGTGAAACTTGCTTTGATAAGAGGGTTTGAGGTAGATTATACTATTATAGATGCAGAAGAATGGATTATTATAAACATATATAGCACCTCAAACCCTCTTATCAAAGCATGTTTTAGAGCATAAAGTCCTCCAGAAGAATCTAGGAGTCCCATGAAAAGCCTGCAATTAGATGACCATTTTGACATATTTTATCTTTGTGAATGATGTTATTTAATTTTTTTTGGTAAACTATTTAAATTTTTACTTTCTAACATTAACAAATAATTCTCCGAAAATCTTTTTTCATTATATTGTATATATTTTTTTAAAACCTTTTTTAAAAAACTACATCTCGTCCCCGTTCTCTTCCACTTCCATGTTGGACGCCGTCAGAGAGGCGAACAGGAAGGCCACGGAGGACGTGTTGGAGGCCAACCGTCTGGCGAACATGACGATGTTTAGAGTCATGTTGGAGGAGATGAGGAATGGCTCTGATGTTGGTCATGCTCCACCGCCACCACCTCCACCGCCACCACCGCCACCACCTCCACCCAGTCTGCAGGATGACTCTCAGAGTCAGATGGGAGATGGCAGTCATCTTACGGGGGCAATGCAGACCGTCCCTGTTTTTGCTGAGGATCGTGATGAGATTGATCGCCGGCTGAATGCTTTCCGTAAGCATAAGCCACCTTCCTTTGATGGATCCTTTGATCCTATTGCTGCTGCACGTTGGCTTCAGGCGTTGGAAGAGATTTTTCGAGTCATGCAGTGCACAGAACCGCAGAAGTTGATGTTCGCTACTTACATGCTGGAGGGTGATGCCCATGAGTGGTGGACAAACCTTTCTCATGTCTACGAGATGCAGGGTCATGTGATGACTTGGCCTATGTTCGAGGATTTCTTCTTGGGTCAGTACTTTCCATATGACGCTCAGGAGAGGCAGCAGGGAGAGTTTGACAGATTGGTTCAGGGCTCGTTGTCTGTGGACGAGTACCTGGCCAAGTTCAATCAGTTGGTGAAGTTTGCACACTTCAGGATGGCGAGGCCTACTCCTACATTTCTGGCTGCTAAGTTCCGCAGGGGACTTAGTGAGGATATTGTTGGTTACCTAGCTGGTTTTGCTTCTAGAGATTTTGGGACACTGGTTCAGCTGTGTCGTGATATTGAAGATTACTACAGCTCGAGTAAGGCCAAGAGGGCCAAGGTTGCTGAGGCGACGAAGGTTGCAGCTGGTAGTTCCACTTCTTGGCGAGACAGGAAGTTTGGGAACAAGGGCAAGGGTAAACCGCTGGCAGCTCGGCAGGCGCCGAGTCAGTTCAAGAGGACTTCTGCTCAGGGGAGTGCAGCGAGACCTCCTGCTCCCAGGTGTTCGGGATGCGGGAAGACTCATTTTGGGCCGTGTTCTACCGGCCAGTTGATTTGCTTTCAGTGTGGCAAGGAGGGCCACTTCTCCAGAGATTGTCCGTCGGCGACGACGAGGGCTACTGCAGTGCAGGCAGTGCCACTTCATATGGTTCCCCTTCCACCTGCTTCGGCACCGGCAGTTCCACCGTCTTCTGGGAGAGTGTATACTTTGGATCGTCAGCAGTCGGATCGAGCTCCGAACCTTGTCAGAGGTACTATTACGATTGGTTCATCAGCTGTTGATGTGTTGTTTGACTCTGAGGCTACGCATTCTTTTGTTGCTACCCCGATTGCTGTGGGGCTTGAGTTGCCCAGTGATGTGCTTTCTCCACCGATGCGGGTGACTACCGCCACCGGAGAAAGATGTGATACGACCACTGTTCATCGCGATGTGGCGTTTCAGTGGGATGGTCGTGAGTTCTCGGTAGATCTGATAGGGTTGCCGATGGCCAACTTGGAGGTTATTCTGGGCATGGATTGGCTATCCAGAAATTGTGTGATGATTGATTGTTGTGCCAAGCGTGTAGTGTTGTCTCCGTGTGATTCCACAGCCAGTTCCTCGCCGTACATTTCGTTGCTGCAGGCTAGGAGAGCCTTGAGAGCAGGGGCATTTGGTTATGTCATGTTGGGAGGTTTGGTGAGTGGTACACAGGAGGACATCACCGGCATTCCTGTGGTGAGGGAGTTCCTTGAGGTGTTTCCTGAGGAGATTCCTGAGTTTCCGCCACAAAGGGAGATAGAGTTCTCTATAGATCTGTTGCCTGGTGTGGGGCCGATCTCTTTAGCTCCATACCGGATGTCGCCACCGAAGTTGGCAAAGCTGAAGAAGCATATTGAGGATCTTTCAGCGAAAGATTTCATTAGACCGAGTGTGTCTCCTTGGGGAGCACCAGTTATCTTTGTGAAGAAGAAGGACGGGACAATGCGATTGTGCACCGACTACAGGCAGCTGAACAAGGTGACAATCAAGAACAAGTATCCTCTTCCTCGGATTGATGATCTGTTGGATCAGCTCAGGGGTGCTTGTGTGTATTCCAAGATTGATCTCCAGTCCGGATACCATCAGATTCGGGTGAAGCCGGAGGATGTCCCGAAGACCGCATTTCGCTCGAGATATGGTCATTTTGAGTACTTGGTGATTCTGTTCGGTCTCACCAATGCACCTGCTGTGTTCATGGATTACATGAACCGGATTTTCCAGCCGTACCTGGATCAGTTTGTGATCGTCTTCATTGACGATATTTTGATTTACTCCAAGACGGAGGAGGAGCATGTGGGGCATTTGAGAACTGTTCTGCAAGTGCTGAAGGAGAAGAAGCTGTATGCAAAGCCTTCCAAATGTGAGTTCTGGCTCAAGTCTGTGAAGTTTCTTGGGCATGTTATTTCTGCTGAGGGAGTTGCAGTGGATCCGAACAAGATTGAGGCTGTGCTGGATTAGGGGAGACCCAAGACAGTTACGGAAGTGAGGAGCTTTCTGGGTTTGGCAAGTTACTATCGGAGGTTCATCAAGGGGTTCTCCACCATGGTT
>NW_026898309.1:0-4892 GCF_033153095.1 Gastrolobium bilobum
TGAAGCTGAGAAGATAGAAGAGGATGAAGATGAGGATGAAGCTGAGATGATGGAAGAAGATGAGGATGAAAATGGGAGATGGGATGCAAGTAGATGAGGATGAAGATGAGAAGATGGAAGAGGATGAAGATGAGGATGAAGCTGAGATGATGGAAGAAGATGAGGATGAATATGGGAGATGGGATGCAATGGGAGATGATGACCCAACCAGCCTGTATTGTTTGGCAACACTCCTCCTACAAAGGTGTCATTACCTAGGTATTGTACTTCTGCCCTTTCTTTTCTTTTCTTTTCTTTTCTTTTTTTCTTGAAAATGTTTGATTATATGCTGATATTTCTTGCTTGAAAAGATTAAGTATGTGGGTTTCTTGCTGATATTCGACTGTGTTCTTTCCTTTCTTTTTTTTTTTCTTGAAAATAGAGATTGAGGGTGTGGCTTGTCTTTTGTCAATACCATATGAAATATATGTTTCTTTCTTTCTTTTTCTTTTTTATTCTGGCAACATTGAGGGTGTGGCTTTTCCATTATGTTCTTGCTTTTCTTTTCTTTCTATTTCGTTTCTTTTTTTTCTTGATAATACAGTGGATGTTCGATTGTGTGCTTTTGTTTCTGTCTGCCCAGACATCTTATTACTGGACTATTAACTGGTTTTTTTGTTTTTTGATTTTGTCTAGTTGAGTTTGTTAGTTTTTTCAGTTGGTGTTTTATTTAACAAAACTAACATTGGATATATTTAGATATGTGGGTTTTCAATTTTATTTATTTTTTAAATATTAATGGTTCTTTCTTTCTTTCTTTCATTTTTTTTTCGCAATATTTAGATGTTGGTTTCGATTGGAATGATAACATGGTTGTTTTTCATCATGTTGAAGATGATGAAAAAGCTGAAAAGATGGAAGATGATGAGGATGAAGCTGAGGAGATGGAAGAAGATGAAGATGATGAAAAAGCTGAGAAGATGGAAGAAGATGAGGATGAAAATGAGGATGAAGCTGAGAAGATGGAAGAAGATGAAGATGAGGATGAAGCTGAGAAGATGGAAGAAGTTGAGGATAAAGATGATGAAAAAGCTGAGAAGATGGAAGAAGATGAGGATGAAGTTCATGAAGAACTTGAGAAAGGTCTTAACCAAGAGGACCGATCAACTTAAAAGCAGTCTCGGGTTGTTTGGACCGAAGAGCTACATCGGTCGGTGTTTTGTGGCCGCTGTTAATGACTTGGGTGTTGACAGTAAGTTATTCACTCTTTCTCTACAATGCAAAGTAATTGTTATCTTAATTGTTATTAATTGCTACAATTGGTCAATCAATTGATGTTTCTGCTTTATTTTAGCAATACTTTTATTATATTTTTGTGTAGAAATAGCAATCAAATCCTAATAATATTACAATGTGAAAACTAGTTCCATCACCTCTCTTTGCAAACTTTATTTCCACAAGTGTCTTCACATCCACTGCCCAGAATCCAACCATAATTCTTCGAACATCTGTCTCAGCCCCACTTGGATACATAATTTCTGGCATAATATTGGAATCTGCACCAAAATAAAAAATGGCTTCTCCATTGTTAATACCAGTGTGCATTTCCAAATAACAAACAAATCCACTGCCCATGTATTCCTCTATTTCAGTAATCCTTTCCTTGGAGTAAGCTAATATACTTATTTGGCATCTCTCGAAAACTGAACAAATCAAAATTCAAATTTTCCTTAATTCGATCATGATTAATTTGGTCTCATGAGAGCTGGAAGCTGCCCAATTGGTCCCAATTGTGTCTTCCATTCGCTGCCAAAAATGGAACAATGATGCCTTTTTCCATTCCTGTGAAAACTCTGGGTTTTTTTTTTGTATTGCAAAAGTATATGTTTGCTGTATTTTTCCAATTGCTGTATTTTTTTGTTCAACATTATTTTGAATGCTTTCTCAAATACTCTTCCTAATCTGTAGTGCACTGGAGTAGATGTCATGGCATTATCGTTAATGAAGTCTGACACATTTGTATGTTCTTTTGATTGCAGAGGTTGTACCTAGAAAAATTCTTCAATTGATGAAGGCTGAGAAACATCTTACTATGGCGCATGTGGCCATCCATCTGCGGGTATTTTTTTCTTTTCCTTTCTGCTTTAATTTCATAAAACCATAGTTTTTCATTTATAGAACTTTATTTTTTTTTTAATTGCTGCAGAAATAAAGACTTCGACTGAAAAGAATCAGGTCTAAGGCAACCTAGCAAGTCAGTCCTTTTAAATATCCTCTTCATCTGGTGAGATGATTAGTCCTAGGCAAACAAGTAATATTGTGCCATTTCTGGGGTTGGCTGACCAAAGCCAGGATGGCAGTTATGCTTCACATCTTACCAATTTAAGCTCAATAGGCTCAATCTTAAATGAAGACTTGGACTTGGACTTTGATTCTGACTTTGATCTTTATGATCCTACACAAATGATTGACTCGGATTATTACACAAATGATTGACTCGGATTATTTGTTGTCTATATAGTTGATAACACCAATTATTTGTTGTCTATGTAGTTGTAAATGGGATTCAAATTTAATTCTTTGGCTTCCCAGATTTGTTCTCTACTGAGATTGACCTCCATTCATTTGTATTTTCTTTGAGTTTGTATAACCAACAAGTCACGTAACCATGCATTCTTTCTATTTTTATACTTTTATTTTCACTATTGTTCTTGTTTGGTTAATAATTAGTCTGATCAACATCGACATTTTTTATGAATGATTGAACAAGATTATTTGTAAAGACTGATGAGTCTAATGTGGATGGAAAATTTAGCTTTCTAAATTTTTTGTGAATGATACCGAAGTGTCAATTACTAGTATAAATGTCCATAGATTATTCAATATGTTAATGTTTTTGAGTTATATAAGAGGAGTAGATAACTCTTTGGATCATATAGCCTCAAATTATGATTGAGCAGGGTTACATAAAAGGGACAAGAGTAAAGGGGGTAAAATTGTTCTATTTACATGTTTCAGCAAGTGCTTACAGTGGTACTTACATGTAATTCACCTATGAAGGAGCATCAACATGAATCAAACTCACGACGATTTAGTAAAAATTATCAACAAGAGTTGTTATATTTTTTGAAAAGGAGTAATTATTCTACCTAATTTATAAAAACATATATGACGTAAGAAGATGACAAATATATATGATACATGGACTTGTATAGAGATGACACTAGTCCACTACCATATTCTGAAACAGAAATGTCTTAATAATATATATATATATATATATATATATATATATATATATATATGAAAGGTGGAGAAAATTCTAGATATTTGTGCTCGCGTATAGATCTAGATTACTGAATAACTGTTGTTTTAAATCCATGATCTGTTTAGTGGAAAGAGAGAAAATTTATTTATTTTATCTTAAGCATTTCTTGGACATGATTTTATATTATTCTAAATAAAATTATATCGTTTTAATATATATTTAATGATTTTTAATATTTTCTTTCCTCTGTATAATTAGAAGCAGAGAGACCTAAAATAAAAGTCATCTAATTTAAAATGACAATTAATTGTTTACAAAAAAAAATGACAATTAATTTTTCCAATTTAAAATGTGTAAATTTTATAAAAGGGTATGAGACACCGTGTAGGTGTGCATTTAAAACTCAGCAATACTTGTATTTTAGGAAAAAAAGGAAAAGAAGAAAGTTCACTTCAATTATGCATGTGTACGAGGTTAGCTGTGTATACTATGTAGGCTATTTGACCATTTTTGGGCTTTATCATGTGTATTTTCAGAGATGATCTTCAAGGTAAAGTGGCTGAGATTGAAAGTGTAAATTATCTCGAATCCAGTACTTGATTCTTGAAAGGTAAAAATGATTGAAATTATTAGGTGTGGTGGGACTTATGCTATCCGCTAGGGGTGATAATAAGGCCAAGGGCCTATCAGGGGCCTTAGGCCCGGCCCGTTTCGGCTCGGCTCGTCTTTTTTTATTATTAAGCCCAGACTTATACTCATGCAAAAGCTTTTTTATTTAAAAGGCCTCAGGCTTTCATAGCCAAGCCCGGCCTTGAAGCCTTGGAGGCTGGCCCGTATACATTAAATTTATTTATTTTTTATATTTTTATATTAATCATTTCAACATCCTTTTCTCAGTTTTCTGTCTCTGCTCTATCTCTTCTCCCCGATCTAAGTCATGTTCATCATCTATTTTTATAAGCCATGCGGATTCCACGGCTTATAATGATGCTTATGGCGGCGACCGTGGAAGAAAAATTAATGTAAAATGTGGAAGAAAATTTATTGGTGGGGTTCAAATCTAGTGTAAAAAATCTAGAATATTAAGAAATGTGGAAGAAAATTTAATGTAAAAAATCTAGAATGTGGAAGAAAATTAAGGAAAAGCAACGTAAAATAAAGTAAAGGTGATGTTGTTATTTTGATTTTTTAATATTAATGTTTTTTTATTATAAAAGAAACAACTATTATTTTCTTACAAAAAAATACATATCAGTGCATGATTAATGGGCTGAATACGGCTACAAATTGGAATGTAAGGTTTTTATTTTTAATAAATAAACAGGCCACAGGCTTGAGACAGGCTTTTATTTTTTGTAAACGAACCAGGCCACAGGCTAATATTATATTCGTAACAGGTAACAGGCTAAGGCCAGTCTGACACGTTTAAATACAGGCTTGGCCCGTTAAGATCAAAGCTCGGCTCGGCTCGGCCCGTTAACACCCCTACTATCTGCCACATGATTTCACCTCAACTTCATCAAGCTTCAAAAAATTTGAACAGGCCACTAAAACGTGGCTAATAAGCCAGTTGCCAAGGCAACTGTAGGCCACAACGTGGCTCCGCCACTGCCCGGCGGGTTAACCCGCCAAAACGGGACGAGTT
>NW_026898310.1:0-5046 GCF_033153095.1 Gastrolobium bilobum
CTTTCGATTTCGTTTCTTTTTTTTCTTGATAATACAGTGGATGTTCGATTGTGTGCTTTTGTTTCTGTCTGCCCAGACATCTTATTACTGAACTATTAACTGGTTTTTTTGTTTTTTGATTTTGTCTAGTTGAGTTTGTTAGTTTTTTCAGTTGGTGTTTTATTTAACAAAACTAACATTGGATATATTTAGATATGTGGGTTTTCCATTTTATTTATTTTTTAAATATTAATGGTTCTTTCTTTCTTTCTTTCGTTTTTTTTTCGCAATATTTAGATGTTGGTTTCGATTGGAATGATAACATGTTGGTTTTTCATCATGTTGAAGATGATGAAAAAGCTGAAAAGATAGAAGATGATGAGGATGAAGCTGAGGAGATGGAAGAAGATGAAGATGATGAAAAAGCTGAGAAGATGAAAGAAGATGAGGATGAAAATACTCTTTCTCTACAATGCAAAGTAGTTGTTATCTTAATTGTTATTAATTGCTACAATTGGTTAATCAATTGATGTTTCTGCTTTATTTTAGCAATACTTTTATTATATTTTTGTGTAGAAATAGCAATCAAATCCTAATAATATTACAATGTGAAAACTAGTTCCATCACCTCTATTTGCAAACTTTATTTCCACAAGTGTCTTCACATCCACTGCCCAGAATCCAACCATAATTCTTCGAACATCTGTCTCAGCCCCACTTGGATATATAATTTCTGTCATAATATTGGAATCTGCACCAAAATAAAAAATGGCTTCTCCGTTGTTAATACCAGTGTGCATTTCCAAATAACAAACAAATCCACTGCCCATATATTCCTCTATTTCAGTAATCCTTTCCTTGGAGTAAGCTAATATACTTATTTGGCATCTCTCGAAAACTGAACAAATCAAAATTCAAATTTTCCTTAATTCGATCATGATTAATTTGGTCTCATGAGAGCTGGAAGCTGCCCAATTGGTCCCAACTGTGTCTTCCATTCGCTGCCAAAAATGGAACAATGATGCCTTTTTCCATTCCTGTGAAAACTCTGGGTTTTTTTTTTTTGTATTGCAAAAGTATATGTTTGCTGTATTTTTCCAATTGCTGTATATTTTTGTTCAAAATTATTTTGAATGCTTTCTCAAATACTCTTCTTAATCTGTAGTGCACTGGAGTAGATGTCATGGCATTATTGTTAATGAAGTCTGACACATTTGTATGTTCTTTTGATTGCAGAGGTTGTACCTAGAAAAATTCTTCAATTGATGAAGGCTGAGAAGCATCTTACTAGGGCGCATGTGGCCAGTCATCTGCAGGTATTTTTTTATTTTCCTTTCTGCTTTAATTTCATAAAACCATAGTTTTTCATTTATAGAACTTTATTTGTTTTTTTAATTGCTGCAGAAATAAAGACTTCGACTGAAAAGAATCAGGTCTAAGGCAACCCAGCAAGTCAGTCCTTTTAAATATCCTCTTCATCTGGTGAGATGATTAGTCCTAGGCAAACAAGTAATATTGTGCCATTTCAGGGGTTGGCTGACCAAAGCCAGGATGGCAGTTATGCTTCACATCTTACCAATTTAAGCTCAATAGGCTCAATCTTAAATGAAGACTTGGACTTGGACTTTGATTCTGACTTTGATCTTTATGATCCTACACAAATGATTGACTCGGATTATTACACAAATGATTGACTCGGATTATTTGTTGTCTATGTAGTTGATAACACCAATTATTTGTTGTCTATGTAGTTGTAAATGGGATTCAAATTTAATTCTTTGGATTCCCATATTTGTTCTCTACTGAGATTGACCTCCATTCATTTGTATTTTCTTTGAGTTTGTATAACCAACAAGTCACGTAACCATGCATTCTTTCTATTTTTATACTTTTATTTTCACTATTGTTCTTGTTTGGTTAATAATTAGTCTGATCAATATCGACATTTTTTGTGAATGATTGAACAAGATTATTTGGAAAGACTGATGAGTCTAATGTGGAGAAAATTCTAGATATTTGTGCTCGCTTATAGATCTAGATTACTGAATAACTGTTGTTTTAAATCCATGATCTGTTTGGTGGAAAGAGAGAAAATTTATTTATTTTATCATAAGCATTTCTTCAAAATTATAAGGTTGTCTATTTATTTTTTTAGTCCTCTTTTTTAAATTTTAAAGGGAAAATATTTAGTTAAAAAAAAGGGACATGATTTTATATTATTCTAAATCAAATTATATCGTTTTAATATATATTTAATGATTTTTAATATTTTCTTTCCTCTGTATAATTAGAAGCAGAGAGACCTAAAATAAAAGTCATCTAATTTAAAATGACAATTAATTGTTTACAAAAAAAAAATGACAATTAATTTTTCCAATTTAAAATGTGTAAATTTTATAAAAGGGTATGAGACACCGTGTAGGTGTGCATTTAAAACTCCGCAATACTTGTATTTTAGGAAAAAAGGGAAAAGAAGAAAGTTCACTTCAATTATGCATGTGTACGAGGTTAGCTGTGTATACTATGTAGGCTATTTGACCATTTTTGGGCTTTATCATGTGTATTTTCAGAGATGATCTTCAAGGTAAAGTGGCTGAGATTGAAAGTGTAAATTATCTCGAATCCAGTACTTGATTCTTGAAAGGTAAAAATGATTGAAATTATTAGGTGTGGTGGGACTTATGCTATCCGCTAGGGGTGATAATAAGGCCAAGGGCCTATCAGGGGCCTTAGGCCCGGCCCGTTTCGGCTCGGCTCGTCTTTTGTTATTATTAAGCCCAGACTTATCCTCATGCAAAAGCTTTTTTATTTAAAAGGCCTCAGGCTTTCATAGCCAAGCCTGGCCTTGAAGCCTTGGAGGCTGGCCCGTATACATTAAATTTATTTATTTTTTATATTTTTATATTAATCATTTCAACATCCTTTTCTCAGTTTTCTGTCTCTGCTCTATCTCTTCTCCCCGATCTAAGTCATGTTCATCATCTATTTTTATAAGCCATGCGGATTCCACGGCTTATAATGATGCTTCTGGCGGCGACCGTGGAAGAAAAATTAATGTAAAATGTGGAAGAAAATTTATTGGTGGGGTTCAAATCTAGTGTAAAAAATCTAGAATATTAAGAAATGTGGAAGAAAATTTAATGTAAAAAATCTAGAATGTGGAAGAAAATTAAGGAAAAGCAACGTAAAATAAAGTAAAGGTGATGTTGTTATTTTTATTTTTTAATATTAATGTTTTTTTATTATAAAAGAAACAACAATTATTTTCTTACAAAAAAATACACATCAGTGCATGATTAATGGGCTGAATACAGCTACAAATTGGAATGTAAGGTTTTTATTTTTAATAAATAAACAGGCCACAGGCTTGAGACAGGCTTTTATTTTTTGTAAACGAACCAGGCCACAAGCTAATATTATATTCGTAACAGGTAACAGGCTAAGGCCAGTCTGACACGTTTAAATACAGGCTTGGCCCGTAAGATCAAAGCTCGGCTCGGCTCGGCCCGTTAACACCCCTACTATCTGCCACATGATCTTTCTCATTTTTGGTGTTTATTTTTCAAACGTCCTTTTATTTTTCCATTTGGATGGTTTATATTTCTATCTAAGTTTTGAATTTCGATGATGCAGATTCTGCAAAGGACAGAGATATTTTCTGAATTCATTGTCCCCATCCTTTACTTTCACCTCAACTTCATCAAGCACTTTCATAACTCATAGCTATATGTTGAATTGCGAATTGGGTCAACCACATTCCGCTATGGTGGGATGATAGAAAATAATGACAAAGGAAAGAAGCTAGACGAAAATTGCTAATGAAATCAACAGCTAAATAAAATAAAGGCAATAATGGTGAATCTCATACCATTGAAAAGAAGCCTAAAGATATTTTGTTGGTTATGGGGTCACACGACGGCAGTGGCGGAGCCAGCATGACATGTTAGCAAGTGCCAAAAAATTCAGCTAGTGCCCAAATAGCTACGGTTCTTTGGCTACGACCAAAACGTGGCTAATTTTCAAAAAAAATTGAACAGAATTTGCTACTTTTCAAATGTAGCTAAATGAACGTGGCTAAATAAGCCAGTGCCAAGGCAACTGTAGGCCACAACGTGGCTCCGCCAGGAGGAAGGTTTACCAATTCCCAAGTGTGGTTGGACAAGATAGACTCTATCTCACTATTGATAGCCTCTTCCCAGAATGGTCCTTCCGGGGGCGTTATAGCTTCCTTAGACGTTCGAGGCTCATTTTCTAATAAATATGTCATAAAATCATGTCCAAAGGATGTGGCGGTCCTTTGCCTCTTGCTACGTCTAGGTTCATCTTTTACATCCTCTACAGGATCAATATTAGTTGTAGCATCCCGAGGTATCACAACCTGGTCATCATTATTACCATTTGATTCTTGTATTTTCTTATACGGAAATACGTCTTCAAAGAAAGTAACTTCCCTTGACTCAATAACCGTATTAACTTGTATGTCTGAGACATCAGATTTATAAACTAGAAACCGATAAGCACTACTATTAGGTGCATAACCGATGAATACACAATCCACGGTTTTAGGTCCGATTTTCAATCTTGAAGGATTAGTAAACCGCAACCTTAGCCAACACCCACACTCTAAAATATTTCACTGATGACTTCTTTCCTTTCCATGTGTCGTATGGTATGCTCTTTGTCAAACACCCCCACACTTCAAGATAATTCAAGGTAGGCTCCCTACCTTTCCATATTTCATAGGGGGTGTTCTAAATTTTTCTTGTGGGGTACTTTATTGATGGTACACTTTATCATTAAAATGATTTTCCCCCACAAACCAGACATCAACAACATCATTTCATTTAATGTCTGGTTCTTTCTCTCAGTAATACTATTGGATTCTGAAGCATAAGGGAGCTGATCTTTTGGTATGGAATACCAAACTTTAAATACAAATTTCTCAGGGGCATTGACACTCTCCCCAATATTGCTCCTTATGCCTTTAATTTCTTATCAACATTACCATAAAAGATATACAATTATTTATGTCATTGACAACATTTAAAGCCATCACATTGACTTTGA
>NW_026898311.1:0-48796 GCF_033153095.1 Gastrolobium bilobum
TTTCAATGATTACTCTAATCAGGTGATATCTGCGGAGCACGTGTTTAGATCTTTGATGAGGCCTAGGTTCCTTTGACTACGCAATGGCTCCAGTGTTGTCACAAAACAACTGTATGGGCTCATCCACGCTTGGAACCACCCTTAGTTCATATATGAACTTCTTGATCCACACGACCTCCTTAGCCGCTTCTGAAGCAGCTATGTATTCAGCTTCTGTCGTTGAATCTGCTGTTGTCTTATGCTTGGAACTCTTCCAAGATACTGCCCCACCATCTAAGGTGAATACGAACCCTTATTGTGACTTGCAGTCATCTTTGTCACTTTGAAAGCTGGCATCAGTGAATCCTTTAACTGAAAGCTCATCAACCCCACCATAGACTAGAAACGCATCCTTAGTTCTTCTCAAGTACTTAAGGATGGTCTTGACTGCTGTCCAGTGACCCTCTCCAGGGTCATACTAGTATCTACTCGTAATGCTTAAAGCATATGAGACATCTGGTCTCGTACATATCATGGCATACATGATGGATCCAATAGCCGAAGCGTATGGTATTCCACTCATACAATCCTTCTCAGGCTGTGACTTAGGACACATAGCCTTGGAAAGATGTACCCCATGACTGACAAGAAGAAAACCCTTTTTCAACCCTTCCATGTTAAACCTCTTTAGCATCTTGTCAACATACGTGGCTTGAGATAAACCCAGCAGCCTCTTGGACCTATCTCTATAGATCTTTATACCAAGTATAAACGCTGCTTCTCCCAAATCCTTCGTGGTGAAGCTTTTTGAAAGCCAGTCTTTCGTTGTTTGTAATGTGGGGATGTCATTTCCTATAAGTAATATGTCATCTACATAAAGTACCAAGAAAACAACATTACTCCCACTAACCTTCTTGTAAACACAAGGTTCATCCTCGTTCTTGATGAAATCGTTACTCCTAACGACTTCATCAAAACGAATATTCGAACTCCTTGACTTTGACGATATCCTTTCGCAACCAACCTATCTTTGTAGGTTTGAACGTTGCCATTTGCATCAGTCTTTCTTTTAAAGACCCATTTATTACCGATAGGAACTATTCCTTGCGGCTTAGGAACCAAGGTCCATACCTTGTTTTGATGCATCGAATCTATTTCAGATTCCATGGCTTCAACCCATTTAGAGGAGTCAACATCCTTGACCGCCTCCTCATAGTTACTAGGTTCATCATCCTCGACGGTTTTTTGATTCTCAATCACAAGCTCATACCTCTCAGGTGGATAGATGACCCTAGTAGACCTACAGAGTTGTCTGTTTACTTCTCCATTGGAGAACGTCGCTTGTGGAGCAGACTCGGGTTCCTCAATCTGTTCTTGTGGTCCTTGAACTTCTTCAAGATCAATCTTACTCCCACTGGCTCCTTGAGAGATCAAATCCTTCTCAAGGAACTCAGAATTCTTGGACACAAACACCTTGTGTTCATCGATGGAGTAAAAGTAGTATCCCTTAGTACCTTTGGGATACCCCACAAATAGATATTTAGTACTCTTAACACTAAGGTTGTCTGATGCCAACGCTTTGACATATGCTGGCGATCCCCATACCCTGAGGTAACTCAGGTTGGGTCTCTTACCATTCCATATCTCATATGGTGTGGTTTGAACAGATTTAGACGGTACCCTATTTAGAAGGTTTGCAGTCGTGTCTAAGGCATATCCCCTAAACGATTTTGGAAGTTGAGTCTCACTCATCATAGACTTGACCATGTCTAACAAGGTCATGTTTCTCCTTTCTGAGACATCATTTTGGTGTGGTGTGTAAGGTGCAGTAAACTGCGAGAGAATTCCATTTTCTCTCAGATAATCCTGAAACTCATGCCTCAGATATTCACCACCACGATCTGATCGCAATGTCTTAATCATCTTGCCACGCTGTTTCTCTACTTCATTCCTAAACTCTTTGAATTTTTCAAAGCCTTCGGATTTATATCTCATTAGGTACACATACCCAAATCTTGATTTATCATCTGTAAAGGTAATGAAATAGGAGTATCCTCCTCTAGCCTCTATAGACATTGGGCCACATACATCAGAGTGAATGAGTTCTATTAACTCACTAGCCCTATGACTCTCAAGCCCTTTGAGCTTGTAACGAGTCATTTTCCTAGCTAGACAAGATTCACATTGTCCATAGGATTCCAAATCTATGGAATCTAGGTATCCATTTGCATGCATCCTAGACAATCTTGTTTCGTTTATGTGCCCTAGTCTACATTGGCAAAGATAAGATTGATTATCTGTCTTAGGTCATTTCACATCTACATTGAGCACTTTAGTTCCCATTTCCAAAACATATAAGCCATTTATTAAAGAAGCATTACAAAAAACAATATCATTCAAAATGATAGAAAATGTACCATCCCTAATAGTGAAAGCAAAACCATCTTGTTCTAAACAAGAAATAGAAATAATGTTTTTAGAAATGCTAGGAACATAAAGACAATTATTCAAATGCAATAAGAGGCCCGCAGGCAAAATGAGGTCGGTATCTCCAACAGCATGAGCAGCAACTCTTGCTCCATCACCAACGCGGAGGTCCACCTCGTTCTTCTCCAATCTTCTAGGGCTCCTAAGCACCTGCAACACATTGCAGATAATGAGAACCACAACCAGTATCCAATACCCATGAAGTCGGATTAGCACAAGAATAATTTATCTCAATCATGTAAATACCTGAGGTAGAAGCATCATTATGCTTCTTGTCCTTCACACTCTTCAGGTAGTCTGGACAATTCCTCTTCCAATGGTCATTCTTGCCACAATGAAGCACACAACATCGCTTTTGTCCTTGGGTGCACTCTTACCTTTCTTTTTGCCTTTCTTTTATTGGGTTTTCCTTTGGGCTTAAGGGAGTCGCCTTTCGCAGGCTCCTTGCCCTTACCCTTGGCCTTGCTAGGCCAACCAATCAGAATAGCTTATGTCATATCCTTCTTGATAGACACTTCAACAGTTGTTAATATACTTAACAACTCTGGCAAGCTCATAAGCATCCCATGCATATTGTAATTCATAATGAATTCACTGAAAGAAGGAGGAAGTGATGATAGAACTAAGTCATTAATTAATTCAGCATCCATTATGAAGCCTAGACCCTCTAGCTTCTTAATAAGCGCTATCATCTTCAGGACATGGCGGTTAAAGGACATGCCTTCAGTCATCTTGCATAGGAACAATTCCCTAAAGGTCTCATACCTCTCATGATTATCCTTCTTATCATATAACTCATTGAGATTAAGGACAATGGAGAGGGCATCCATATGTTCGTGCTGTTTTTGCGGTTCAGGAGACATGGATACCAGCATGATGCAACAAGCCAACACATTATCATCCATGTGTTGCTTGTGGGCCTCGAAATCAAATTTCGCGAACCCATCTTCCCCTTCCTTAGGCGTAATAGGTAAAGCAGTGTCAAAAACATAAGCAACTTTTTCGACCTGCAGAACATTTCTGACGTTCCAATACCAGTCCATAAAATTAGGATAGGTTAATTTGTTCGTATCGAGTATTTAGCGCAGTGACAGTGGATTAGTCATACTAAAAACTGAAAAAATGTAAAGATAATTTAATTAATATATAGACATTTAGTAAAAACAAATTATTAAAGACTTTAAATAATTTGCTCCTCCCACTATTTTATCTAAGTCAATCACCCTTACCATTTGACTTAAGGTTAATTTACTTTTAGATTTTACCTTAGTGAGAATAAGAGTGCGATTATTTATTTTAACCCTCGTCTGTGACCGCAAGATTAATTTAAATAATGGGTTGATCCTCATCAACATATCTTATACCCTCTCTTAACATTAGGTTGGCAACTCCTTGTCACATAGTGGTGCATCTCATGCAACCAACCTAGCACTATTACCCTAAGCACATAAGCCCGGTTGAGCTTGCAACTAATG
Source organism: Gastrolobium bilobum (assembly GCF_033153095.1). Classification (NCBI taxonomy): domain Eukaryota; kingdom Viridiplantae; phylum Streptophyta; class Magnoliopsida; order Fabales; family Fabaceae; genus Gastrolobium; species Gastrolobium bilobum. Next base: position 3,942 of record NW_026898311.1, read on the forward strand.
CCTCAGTTAAGCATTAACCAGCATCCTAAGTGTCTCACACTTCTAACACTAATCTTGCACAACGAAACAGTGGGTCCCAACTGAGTTATGGAGCACCACTATTTAGAGGAGTTTGAGTAATATTGGTGGTGGGAGGTAATCATGCGCTTAATAATTTATTCCTTTTAAGGGTTCCTTTTATTTAGGGTTTATTAAGTCTCATCAAACGCATATGTATGTTATCATGCTAGTCGTAACCTATGTCAAACATCTATCGATTTACACTAGTCGCAATTGGACGTGCATAATAAGGCATACAAACGCGATTTGTCCAATTCATGCATACTAGACGTCTTAAGTCATAAAAGCATACATTCGCGATACACTATCTCATGCATACTAGTCGTACAAAGCATACAAGCATATAAAACACTTTTATTTGAGACAGTCATGGTGCTCGCGCATTCGTTCATCTTGCTTCTCAAGCCACAACTGCTTGTCGTCTAAACGCCACTAGCCTAATTCTCTAATTACAAATAATTAAAGAAACTCCAAAACATCTTTGGAGGGACAAATGAAAAATTACAAAATTCAAAATTCAAATTACACCTCTAATTTAAATAGAGCAAAATTACACCTTTAATTTAAAATTTTGAAATTCAAATTTCGGGCACCATGACCATCCTCTTCCTTTTTGCACCTGAAAGGTTAGACAACTTTGCAAGCACAAGATATCAAATATCATAAAACATGTTCATTCACACGTCTTAACATTTTAACAATTAAAATATAATTACAAGAATCATGATTCAAATTTTCTTAATTTTCTCTTAATGGCCGAATTATATAACAACCTTTATAATTCAAATTTTGTTAACTCTTTCTTAAAGAACTCAAAATTAAACCACGCATGCAGCCATAAACCCTTTAATGGCCGAATCATATATGCATGTATATGATAAATTTTGTCACAAAAATTCATACTATGCTCACGAAACAATTCATGGAGAAAAAAATAAGAAAACAATCAAGGTACTCTAAGTACCCTTCATGGCCGAATCATCCCTTTCAAAAAGGTTTCCTTCTAAAACTTTCACAAAGAAAAAGAAACAAAACCATGACTACATATAGATATATGAACATAGAAATCACATTAACATGTTCAAAAAAACAAAAACTTTAACAATTTAAAGCATTGTAATTCAAAATCCATATGCAAAAATTCAAGCTTTAACCCTTTAAAGATTTTTGACCATGAAAAACAATTTTTACGAACAAGGTACCATCACCCGCCGATGGTAAAGCAATCAGGCTCTGATACCACTTGAAAGTTAAATTGACCTGGAAGGCTGAAGCATGTGAGAGGGAAAAACAAAATTTTTCATGCGGAATCACACATGCAATGAAGACTCATGCTTTAAGACAGCATGATGTTACCTTTGTTTGTGATTCAAACACCAAGGAGATCAGTGTAAGGTTTGAAGGGTTCAAACCCTCTAACGTTGTTCCACACCACCCACGTCAAGATGCAAGAACTCTTCTTGAAAAGCCACCAATTGATCACCACAAAAGCTTGCTAGGCGTCCAATGTGTGAAGGAGGAGGCTAGGTTAAGGTGTTTAGAAGAGTGAAATTTTCAGCTTAAAACTCCACAAAAGTGCCACATGGATTTGATGATATATGGCTAGGTTATTTTTCAAAACCTCTTAAGAAAAACCTAACAAAAGGATGACCAAAGAAGATGAGAGAACTATCAAAATTGGATTAGATTTTTCTCTAAAAATCTGACCATAAGTAGCGCACAATAGAGAGGAAAAATGGAGTTGTTGCAAAATCAAATCTTGCCAACAACCTCCTATCATATCCTCATGATATCAAGTCAATATCTTAACAAAAATCTGACTTAACAAACATCATATGGCAAGCCATATGGTGCGCCCAATTCAGCCCCAAAAACAGTCCAGATACGTTGTGTAGTTGCATTCAAATTTGAACCAACTAGCTCACTGATTCTATCAACAAACCAAATCTGATTTGGAGCTTATTTGGTTGACAAGATGACACTCACAACAACCAAAGTGGCGCCCCAAATTCAGCCTTGGATGTGATCAAAGATCTCCTCTTGATACTAGGGATTTGTTCCAACAAGATCTTATCTTATCCTTTTGTTATGAAACAACTTTTCATAGCCAATTCAAATTCGAATTCAAACATTTAACTTCAAACGTTCAAACATTTAAATTCTAAATTCAAATTCAAAATTTAAATTCTAAATTCAAATTTCAAATTTCAAATTTCAAAATTCAAATTCAAATTTCAAAATTCAAAATTCAAAATTCAAATTTCAAATTTCAAATTCAAAATTCAAATTTCAAATTCAAAATTCAAAATTTAAATATTTGATAATTAATTTAACTAATTAAATTAATTAGTAATGTCTAAGACCATCCAAGCCCATTACATGATCCATGCGCCCTTTTCCCTTTTAGGTGGGCTTCCAAACTTTTTTTTGGGCTAACAACCATTATTAGGCTCAATACCTTTAATGCTATATCATCATGACAATAAGGTGTTAGTGTGTGACCCATTAGGCCCAACATAGCCACTGACATAAATGAGTTTGGGCCCAACAAGCCCACAACCCATCTAATGACAACACATAGCACTAGCAATGCTTTGTTGCCCCAGAGCTAGTTAGGTTAATGACATAATCATCCTATTATACATATTTGGTTACCGTATGTATTTCCTTTTGTCTCAATTACCTTCCCATTAAACCTAAGGCAAGGAAACGTATCAACGCTTGCGGTTTAGGGTAAGCTTTATTCGAAATAGGGAATCTTCAATTTACTGACTCTAAAGGCAGATCATCTCAAGATCTCTTTTACTATGCATAGATTCCCGAGTCCTATAAATGTCATCTCGATTTCTCCGGTTTACAGATAACCTAATCCCTTACAGAGATTTGACGAATTTCTTCAGCTTATCACCCTAGGCCTGTGCTCTTTCAAGACATGTCCAAAAGTATACCTATGAGTCTCCATGTTTTAGGCAGACGAGGTATACAATCAAAACATGCCTTCTAGAACACATTCTAGGTGACAACTTATGGTCTAAGGAAAGACATACCCAAATATTAAGAGACTGCTCTAATGATACTTTTGTAAGATTTCCTCATAGAGTCTCTCTGTGGGTCTGTTCAGTGCGAGCTATACCCTTATAGGTCAACCCACGACTTTAGTTAAGACATCTCCATATCTGTAGCTTATGAGGTCTTTACCTTGCATCCGAATACAAGTAGATAAGTCGTGCTAGTCTTACCCGATATCACTGATCCCCATTCTCAGTGTCTCTAGACTAGGAACATAAAATTAGGAATAAACATCCAGTATCCTTGAATCCTCATGATCGTGATCTCTTCACAGATACTCAAGAGATACCTATTTTATTCCAAGGGGTTCATCCAGTTACTCATATAAAATATTAACTATAATATTGAGACAAAATATGAAACAGGATACAGAGTGCTTTTTATTTATTTGCGACAATATAAAAGGTCCACATATGTCCTAATCTAATCAAAAGATTGTCTCTAGGACATCCATATACTAACAGTTGCCTCTATCTTTCTTTCTGTATTCGCCTATCCTTACGCCACCATTACTTAGTGATTGGTCACTAGCAACAAATCTTACCTGACATTCCAGTGAGCCGATATTGTAATTGTTGTAAATATTAGGTCTTTTATTATTATTAGTATTTGTTGTATTGGGCCAAGCCTATTAGGACAAGAATTAGGTTTTTTAGTCTCTATAAATAGAGACCTCTTTGTATCAGATTTATACACAATTCAATAATATTTGATAACCCTTTATCAAGTTGGTATCAAAGCTCTCGATCTGAGGGCTCTGCTTCCGCATCTACACCTTTAAAGGAGCAATCCTTATTTTTCGCCTCTCGCTGCCATTAGCCATCATCAAAAAATATATTTCTGGGAACCTTTTGGACCGAGAAAATCATCGTTCGACGCTCCGATCACTGTTATAATTGAAAGACTGCCGTTGACCGCCATCTCCGGCGAGTTTTTCGGCGAGTTTTCCGACGATCCACCCACGGTTGTGACCGCCACGACGAGACGATCTCGTCTATCCAGGACCCACCTGGAGATCTGACCAGACGCGCTCTCACGCGAGTGGAAGAGACGCGCTGTTCATCGGAGCTGCAGCGGCGCGTGGGCAATCCTCTTCACGCGCGGCCAGCACAGACCAACTCGCCCCATCCTTCTAAGTGTGGATCTGTGGTTATCTTGAGGTTTTGATCCCGTTGCAGCCTTCCCACAGTGTTTCTTCCCCTGTTCGTCACTATTTCGGCCACTGTGTTACTGTTCCGGCCAGATCTGACGTTGTTTTTATGGTCTCTTCTCAAAGGAGTTCCTTTATAAAGTTTTCTGATGGTGCATCTTCTAGACCTAAGAGAGATGATCGATGGTGTTCTTATTGTAAAAGAACAGGTCATATCAAGGATCTTGCTTTCGCCTCCATGGAAAGCAAACTGTCTTAGAAAAGATGGCTAGGATGCGTGGTCAAGTGCATTTTACTTCCTCTGAAATAACTCCTGCACCTAATGAGACCCAACCTGCATTTCGTCCAGATGAATTGAAACGGCTTCGAACCATCCTTGATTATCTGAGTAAGCCATCTGATACTAGTGCTTTGGCTATGACTGGTATGAGCTCCAAAACTCATTCTTTCCTTTCTTCATGTATTGATTTTAAACATTCTTGGATTGTTGATTCTGGTGCTACTGATCATATGGCTTGTTGTGCTGACTCCTTTACTTCTTATCATCCTACCATTGGAACTCATACAATAGCCATAGCTGATGGCTCACACACATCAGTTGCGGGTTCTGGTGACATAAACTTACAGCAGTCCTTACATCTTAAATATGCTCTTCATGTTCTTAAACTCTCCACGGATCTTCTTTCTATTCATAAAATTACAAAAGATTTGAATTGTATTGTAACCTTCTTCCCTACCCATTGTGTTTTTCAGGATCTCGCCACGGGGAAGACGATTGGTAGTGCTAAAGAGCAAGGTGGGCTATACTATCTGGTGTCACAATCTCCCGCAAATAAAGTAACAGATCACATCTCGATGTCTCATGGTCAATCAACTACTGATTCTTTGATTTGGCTTCATCATAAGCGTTTGGGTCATCCTCCATTTGGTTTACTCAAGTCTTTATTTCCGTCATTGTTTTTGCCTAAGCCTGTTAAGTCTTTTCATTGTGATGTTTGTGAGTTTGCTAAGCATCATCGTGTGTCTTTTCCTTCTAGTAGTACTAAGAGTGTTGAACCTTTTGATCTTATTCATTCTGATGTTTGGGGTCCTTCTAAAGTTCCTCATGCTTCTGGAAATAGATAGTTTGTTTCTTTTATTGAAGATTGCACTCGTGTAACTTGGGTTTACTTAATGCGTGAAAATTCTGAGGTACCACAACTGTTCTTTCAATTTTATAAAATGGTTGAGACCCAATTTGGTAGAAAGATCAAGAGACTAAGAACAGATAATGGTACTGAATATGTTAATCACAGTTTTTCCCAATTTATATGAAATAATGGTATGATTCATGAACTTACTTGTGTTGACACCCCTCAACAGAATGATGTTGCTGAAAGAAAAAATCGTCACCTTCTTGAAGTGGCTCGTGCATTAATGTTTCAAACACATGTACCCAAATACTATTGGGGAGATGCTATTTTTACTGCAGTATTCTTGATCAACCGTTTACCCACTCGGGTCCTTGACCATGTAAGTCCTATTCACTATATAACTTCTTTTTTACCTTCTATTCCAACTGTGAGTCTTCCTCCACGAGTGTTTGGGTGTGTTGTTTTTGTTCATGTTCATAAAAATCATCGCAGTAAGTTGGACCCTAGGGCTATTAAATGTGTTTTTCTGTATGTTCCTGATAAGAAGGGCTACAAGTGCTATCACCCTAGTAGTAGGAAATTTTTTGTTTCTATGGATGTTACATTTTAGGAATCTGAGTCCTTTTTCCAAGGTCTTCATCTTCAGGGGGAGAATCCTTCACCTTCCTTCTTTGAGTCTTCAATATCTACTCATTTACCTGTGTCAGTGTATTCTCCTCTTGTTCCTGTTCCTCCTGTGTCTGTTCCTCCTGTGTTTGATCCTACTGTGAGTGATCCTCCTGTGACTTATACATCAAGTACACCAGAGATACGAAAGATTATGACACATGAGTTGGTATATCAAAGAAGGAAACAACCCACATTGCCTCAGCAGCAACCTCAATCGTCTGAACCACTGGTAAGTCCTGAATCTCATATTTCTGATCATGATACTTCTGATGACTTACCCATTACTACTGATTCTGATGATTTACCCATTGCTCTTAGAAAAGGAAAAAGAACTTGTTTCAAGAAATCTTGTTCCTCTTGTACTCAATACCCTATCTCCCATTTTGTTTCCTCTGCTAATCTTTCTGTGCAGCACAAAAGCTTTGTTTCAGCACTAGACCCTATTGCAATCCCAAAATCAGTATATGAAGCCTTGAAAGATGGGAATTGGGCTCAAGCCATGCAAGAGGAGATGAATGCATTGGAGAAAAATAAAACATGAGAGGTTATTGATAGACCTAATGGAAAGAAAGCAGTAGGGTGCAGATGGGTTTATGCCCTGAAATATAATTCTGAGGAACTATTGAGAGATACAAGGCTCGATTAGTTGCCAAAGGTTACTCTTAAACCTATGGCATTGATTATGAAGAAACATTTGCTCCAGTTGCAAAGATGAATACGGTGAGAGTCTTGTTATCCCTTGTTGCCCATTACAATTGGGATATAAATTAATTTGATGTGAAGAATGTTTTCCTCAATGGTGAGTTAGAAGAAGAAGTCTACATGGAAATCCCGCCTGGTTTTGATTCTGTGAAAGGAGAAAATAAAGTTTGTAGATTAAAAAAGGCCTTGTATGGATTGAAGCAGTCACCTCGTGCCTGGTTTGGAAAGTTTACTAAGGTTATGATGACCTTAGGATACAAACAGAGTCAAGAAGGTCACACTCTTTTTTTCAAGCACTCCCAAAATGGGAAGCTTACTATGCTCCTTGTATATGTTTATGATATTATTATCACAGGTGATGATTTTACGGAGAGACAGATTCTGTAAACACGGCTTGCCTCTGAGTTTGAAGTCAAAGACCTTGGGAAACTGAGATATTTCCTAGGGATAGAAGTATCTCATTCGAGCAAAGGAATTTTTATCAGCCAGAGGAAATATGTTCTTGATCTTCTCAAAGAAGCAGGAAAGCTCGGGTGTAAACCTTCTAATACTCCTGTTGAGCAGAATCACAAGATAGGCTATGAAGAAGAAAGTCCTCAGTTGATAAAGGACAATATCAACGGCTAGTTGGGAAATTGATATATCTGGCTTATACTAGACCAGACCTAGCTTATGCTGTTAGTATTGTCAGTCAGTTTATGCATGATCCAAAGGAGAAACACATGCAGGTAGTAGAGAGAATTCTTCAGTATTTTAAAGCTACTCCTGGTAAAGGACTGTTATTCCGACGTGATGGCAATCTCTCTTTAGAAGTCTACACTGATGCTGATTATGCCAGATCCGTGACTGACCGTCGATCTACAACTGGTTATTGCATGTTTCTTTGCGGTAACTTAGTGACATGGAGAAGTAAGAAACAAGATGTGGTTGCCAGTCAAGTGCAGAAGCTGAATTTCGACGTGATGACATTCTCTCTTTAGAAGTCTACACTGATGCTGATTATGCCGGATCCGTGACTGACCGTCGATCTACCACTGGTTATTGCATGTTTCTTTGCGGTAACTTAGTGACATGAAGAAGTAAGAAACAAGATGTGGTTGCCAAGTCAAGTGCAGAAGATGAATTTTGAGCTATGGCTCAAGGCATTTGTGAGTTACTGTGGCTAAAAATTGTACTTGATGATCTCAAAATAAAATGTGAGGGACCTATGAAGCTGCTATGTGACAATAAGTCCGCTATTTGTATAGCTCATAATCCGGTTCAACATGATCGGACTAAACATATTGAGGTCGACCGTCATTTCATCAAAGAGAAACTTGATAGCGGGTTGATTACCACTCCATACATTCCCACTGGACATCAATTAGCTGATCTATTGACAAAGGGACTTCCTTCAGACAGATTTCAAGAACTTACTGGCAAGCTGTGAATGATAAATATCTATTCCTCAGCTTGACGGGGAGTGTTGTATATATTAAGTCTTTTATTATTATTAGTATTTGTTGTATTGGGTCAAGCCCATTAGGTCAAGAATTAGGTTTTTTAGTCTCTATAAATAGAGACCTCTTTGTATCAGATTTATACACAATTCAATAATATTTGATAACCATTTTTCAAGTGTAATCTTCCTCCACTTAAAAAGTTGTTTGTTTACTTTAAAAAGTTCAGCTAGAAACAAACAATAGAAAAGCAATATTCTATCATTTAAGTAGCCATTTGCTAACATGCTTTCGGTGTTTCAGATTTCAGATTACGTATCAGTATTTGATTTTTGGCTGACATGATTGAACACATTTGACTTAATTATATATAATGCAAAATCCTAGTGTTATGCATGGTTGATTAATATATAAACGTATAATATTATATGGTTGAGTCTTGAGTGTTTAATCAAGCACTATATATATAAACAAAACATGGAAATATGGTCCAAACCAAATAATGAAACTTGTTGTGGATGCATGTTGGTTTAAATTTAAATAATATATATGGTCCCCCACTCACGGCTTCAACTTCAATGGCTGCAGCAGGAATATTTTGGCCTTCTTTTTACCCTCATGATGCTTGACGCCTCTTGAGTGACACGTCCTAATCTTAGCCCTTAATTTGTATGGTCTATGAAACGTGGATCATTCCCTAACGCAATATACCCTATACCTTATTATATAAGGATACAACTTCTTAATGGTGACAGGTTTAGCTATTCAAATTGGTAATGAAATTACGTTTGGGGAATATATGTTGGGTGTTTCATATTTTTATTTGACTTTTTTCAGTTCTCTTATAATATATAAAAATTGGTACTCTAGATTATCAAAACATAAAATGAACCAAAAAAAAGTAGGAGAATCTGATTTTTGTAGTGTTACTGTGTTAGTCTCTCATGTTAATGTTTCAGACTGTAAGCAAATAAGGCACTAACATGGAGGGTAATTTGTCTTCTGATCGTGCATATAATTAAGTTCAAGAAATATTATGTGTAGCTTAGATGGTTAGCCTAGGTAAAGGTTTGGACATAGAAAACTAAATTCAATCAAATCAGGATAACGAGCATTTTTTATATAAAAAAATATTAGTTCTAAATAATATCCTCACAACGTGATATATACATGGACAAACTATTTATATTTCATGTCACAGTTCTTGCACTCACTGTATAGTTGTTGTTGAAGACTTGAAGGGAGATACGGGGATTTTCTCTTAGTAAAACTCAAATTCAATTCTGATTATAAAAGTTTTTTTTAGCTGATAAACACTATGTATTAAAACTTTGCTTATATAATTTAATTAATCTTTCGTTTGAATCATGAACTTTACTTTAAATGCACCCGCTCTGCTCCCGTCGGAAAAATTTACAGTATTCCCCTGCTAGGTATAACGGATTAATGGGAGTGTACTACATCAACTTTTATTGTTTTGGAGAGAAAAAAAAAAAAACAATTTTTGTACTTTACATTATGTATACTCGAGAATATATAAAGTAAAATCTCCGGTAGCACCCGTTTGTCAATACTCCCGTTGTACTGCTCTCGCTCCCTTATGGTATATTGATGTGATTTCTTAATTGTCATAAATTGACCTGCATAGTTTAGTCCACCAGAACATTGATTGTGATGAACAGCATTATACAACAGCAATTTTTTTTTTTTCCATGTATGCAACGAAAGAACAAAAGATTTCTCCAACCCATGTTCATAGTTACTTCAACGTCACAAGTCTGTCACATCTTATTCCCATTTCAGATACTATGTCTCAAATCAAACCCTCACATCAAATTCCTTATACGTTCTTCATTTAAGTCCCCTTTCCCTTCATCCACTCTCTTTCCCGTTTCTCGCTTCATATTAGAATCAACATGCATACATATATATATATATATATATATATATATATATATATATATATATCAAGTTACTCAAATAAGGCCTATAAACACTAACCCCTAAGATCTAAATACTCCTTATGATTTAACCAACATAGTCCAAATGCAATTTAAGGCAAAATACCTCATTCAAACTCAAGTCTCTTATTACAGCACCAAATTCTTGAAACATAACATCAATAACAATAAAAGCAGTGCTATTTTCCAACAAAATACAATATTTAATACAGTCCCATCATTTTACAAACATAGCAAGTTTTTCTAATCAGTTCTTCAATGGAAGGAACTCAAAAAACGCGCCTGTAGACAAAAAGAAAAACAAAAAAGAATATAACTTTACATCTCAAGCAACAATATCCGAATGATAAATTAAAAAGAAAAGCAACTACATATAAGATGGATCTCTAACAAACAAAACTCAAAAAAAATCAAGGTATGATCAGAACCTCTAATTTATATCTTCATTATCAGCTTTTATAGAAAAGTATGAAAGGATTGAATGATAAGTGTTGTATTGCTTTGTGGCAGATAGCTAATTATATATACAAATGACAACAAACTGAAACAAACGATAACAAACTATCGTAACAATACTATATGGAGAACAAACAAACTATCTTAACCAAACTATACAGATACAAGATATTAACAAACTCTTCCTAAAGACTTGGTCTTCATTAGTTGAAGAATAAGATCAAAGGTGATCTTATCCTAACACTCCCCCTCAAGTTGGAGCATGTAATGAAGAAATGCCCAACTTGCTGCGAAGAAAACCGAATTGCTTCATGCCAAGGGCTTTGGTAAAAATGTCTGCAATCTGTTGATCGGAACGAACATAAGAAGTAGCGATTGTATTTCGTAAAACATGATCTCGCACAAAATGACAATCGATTTCTATATGCTTGGTGCGTTCGTGGAACACTGGATTAGCAGCTATTTGCATAGCAGATTGGTTATCACAATGTAAAAGCATTGGCTGTGAATGGGGAACATCAAGAGAGTTTAAGAACGATTTGATCCATAATAACTCAGCTGTGGCTGCTGCCATTGCGCGATATTCAGCCTTTGCAGAGGAGCGTGACACTGTAGGCTGTTTCTTTGTTTTCCAAGAGATAGGGGAAGTGCCTAACATAATAAAATAGCCTGTGACTGATCGCCTGGTAAGTGGACAGCTAGCCCAATCGGAATCAGAATAAGCTCGAAGAAGAAGGTCATTTTCTGATTGAAGCAGTAATCCTTGACCGGGGTTAGCTTTTATGTATCGCAAAATACGTAAGACAACTTCATATTGAGCTTCGGTGGGATTCTGCATGAATTGCGATAAAACATGGACGGAGTAGCTTAACTCGGGTCTGGTAATAGTCAGATAAACTAGACGTCCTATGAGCCTTCTGTACCGTGCTGGATCCGAGAAAGTGGGACTTTCTGTAATAGCAAGTTTATGATTTGTTTCAAGAGGAAAGTCACAAGGTTTGCATGCAAGGAGGCCAGCATCTTCCAATATGTCGAGAGCATATTTTCGTTGGCTTAGAAAGAGACCAGAAGAACTGTGAGCCATTTCTATTCCAAGAAAATATTTTAAAATCCCCAAATCTTTGATATGGAAGCATGAGTGGAGGAAAGTTTTGACAGCATTGCATGTGGTTGCATCATCCCCAGTTAAGATAATATCATCAACATAGATGAGAAGAGCGATGAAGTGACCATTCTTGTGTAAGGTGAATAGAGTATAATCAGCCTTAGATTGAGTAAAACCGTAGGACTCAAGAGATGACCGCAACTTAGCAAACCAATTTCTGGGGGACTGTCGCAATCCATAGAGTGATTTATATAAGCGGCATACTTGATGGGGTTTGTGATGCTGGAAGCCTTGAGGAACTCGCATATAAACTTCCTCTTTAAGATCTCCGTGTAAGAAGGCGTTTGTAACATCTAACTGGTATAATTTCCACTTCTTGGCAGCTGCTACTGCCAGAAGTGTCCTCACACTAACCATCTTTGCTACAGGAGCATATGTGTCAAAGTAATCTTCGCCAGGTATTTGATTATTACCAGCAATTACCAGCCGTGCTTTGAATCGCTCCACAGTACCATCTGAATTGTATTTGATGCGGTAGACCCACTTACAAGGGATTGCACGTTTACCAGGTGGCAAAGAAGTAAGCTCCCATGTTTTGTTTTGCTCAAGTGCATCAATTTCCTTTCGCATTGCTAAACGCCATCGTTCATCTGTGACAGCTTCTTTGAATGATTTAGGTTCGACTCCAGAAGAAATGGCAGCAAGAAACTGTTGATGTTCGGGAGAAAATTTAGAACAAGAAACAAAGTTAGTAATGGGATAAGGAATACCTGAGGATAGACTGGAGGAGGTAGAAGAGGCTGCTGGATTATGTGCTATGACATTGGTGCATGTATAATCCTTGAGATGTTTGGGAGGATGGCGAGAACGATGACCACGACCCAAAGTTTCTGATGCAGTAGTTGATGGTATTTGAGACTGTTCATGTTGGTCGACTAGATTATCTGATGTAACAGTTCCTGGTAGTATGGAGTGTTCATAGTGTGCAACCAAAGGTAAAGAGCGTTGGTCAACATCTGCAGGAGTTGTAGGATGTGGTGCAATTTCGCAATCAACTGATTGAGTGGAAGAAGATGTGTCGTGTGCAGCCGGTGTTGGTTCTGCTTCAACATGAGACTGCATCAGTTGGGAAACTTCAATGTTGGTAGGAGTTTCTGTTTGGGTTTCATAGGGAAAGATGGTTTCTTCAAATACCACATCTTTAGAGACAAATATGGTCTGTGTATCAAGGTTATAAAGCCTCCATCCTTTCTTGCCAAAAGGGTATCCCAGAAACAGGCATCGGACTGACCTTGCAGCAAACTTGTCTGACGATTTGGGACGTGGATGAGCATAACAAAGGCATCCGAAGACACGAATGTGATCGTAGTTTGGTGTACGATTAAAAAGGCGTTCAAATGGAGTCTGTCCTTGAAGAAGAGGTGTCGGGGTCCTGTTGATTAGATGAACAGCAGTGAGAACACATTCTCCCCAAAATTCAATGGGAAGATGAGCTTGAAAGCGTAGTGCCCGTGCTACATTCAAAATGTGTCTGTGTTTCCGTTCGACTCGTCCATTTTGTTGTGGTGTGTCCACACATGATGTTTGGTGTATAATCCCCATGTCTGAGTAAACCTTACGAAGATTAGTAGCACAGAACTCTGAACCATTGTCGGATCGTATTATTTTGACATTGGCATTGAACTGAGTACGAACCATCAAGAGAAACTGAGATAAGTATTGGAACGTTTCAGTTTTAGTCTTCATTAAATAAACCCAGACATTTCGGCTAAAATCATCCACAATAGTTAAAAAATATCTTGCACCAGTTAAAGAAGCAGTTTGATATGGACCCCATATGTCACAATGAATAAGATCAAAACATGAAGTAGTTTTATTAATGCTAACAGGAAATACAGTGCGAGTTTGTTGTGCTCTAAGGCAAATATCGCATACTGAAGAAGAAATTTCCTTATGTTTATTCATTGTAACAAAAGGGAGAAAATGCAAGGACTGAAACGACGGATGACCCAAGCGACGATGCCAAATATCTGCAGTCTGTTGTTTTTGAGCAGTACATGCAGTAAGGGAGGATCTTTTATTTAAGGAGTCATGCACATAAACACCAGCCTGCAATCTACCCAGTCCAATCTTGATCCTCGTTGTGGGGTCCTGCAATTCACATCCAGTGTGAGTAAAAGAAATAATGCAATTTGTATCAGCAAGTAATTGAGCAACTGAGATAAGATTGCATTTTAATTGTGGAACATATAACACATCCTGAAGAATAATATTGGATGTCAACTGAAAAATTCCTCGTTGAACTGATACGAGTTGATCACCATCTGGTAAGCCTATGGAAGTAGGTGGAATGGATTCAACATTCGAGATTAATTGAAGATTCCCAGTCATGTGTTGAGAAGCACCACTATCCACTAACCAGGTGTAATTTGGAATGTGCTTACCAGAAAGTGTTGTAGTATTAGCAGAGGGTGTAGAGGGAGAGACAACCATGTTGGCAATCTGCTGAAGAATCTCAGGAGTCAGATTTGGAACGAAATTCGGGTTGGAAAACGTAGGTATGGCAGCTGCGGTTTGTGGTGCAGGAGAACTAATTGTGTAGTTCCTTTTGTCATAGGGTTTGCCACGTCCTCTACCCCGACCATAGGGTGGTTTGCCATGAAGTTGGTAACATTTAGAGACATCATGGTATAGCTTACCACAGTGGTTGTCATTGGCAGCGGAAGAATCTGAATCAGCCATGGGAAATTGGATCGTTACTGTTAAACTGATACCATATAGAAAAGTATGAAAGGATTGAATGATAAGTGTTGTATTGCTTTGTGGCAGATAGCCAATTATATATACAAATGACAACAAACTGAAACAAACGATAACAAACTATCGTAACAATACTATATGGAGAACAAACAAACTATCTTAACCAAACTATACAGATACAAGATATTAACAAACTCTTCCTAAAGACTTGGTCTTCATTAGTTGAAGAATAAGATCAAAGGTGATCTTATCCTGATCTTATCCTAACAGCTTTTATATTTATGTATATAAAGAAACAATAATGAAGATAATTATGTTAATATGGTTTTTTATATACCTAAGTCTTTCTTTTAGTATCAAAGTCACGGGGGTGACCCTCAGCAGCTGATTCCATTTGACGGCGGCGCTTCTGCCTTTCTCTTGCTTTGTGATTCTGAAACCAATAGAAAACATTTTTCCCTTCAATTTTTCCAAATCTTCTAAGTTGTGCAGTTATTTGCTGGATTTGCTCTGCAGATGGTGTTCTTGTCCCTTTTCTATACAACTCTTCCAATGCTCTTAGCTGCTCCGGGGTAGGGTTCCACCTTGAACTCACCACAACTGGTGGAGTATTATTGAACTCTCTCTTGCTCTGCTCTGCTCTGCCGCTGATGCTAAAACAAGAAAGCTTTTACATTAATTTGCATACCATCTCACATGAATATATAAAGACAAAACACTGGATATATACAACCACAGAGAGAGATATATAGAGAGAGGGGGGAACAACATACCCAGATTGTGATATTGTGAAAAGAAATCATTGTCATGAATGAGGCTCAAGCAAGGAGTGTTTGTAGTTGAAGTGTTGATAGGTGAAGTCATTGGCCTAGGCATGAGATCGAGGCCTGAGTTTCCTTCCATTGAATGCATAATCAGCCATGTTGAACTCACCACCTTCATTGTAACCCACCAGCCACATAGCTGGCTGTTATATATAGTCTTAAATTATCAAAAAGCAAAAGCTAGGTTTTTAATTTGTCACTCCGAGTGTAGCAGTGATGGGCTGATGATAGATGGAAAAGCTTATAAATGGAATGAGATATATAAAAATCATTAATCTAGCCTCACCCAATAGCTTAAGCTTTTGGGTTGAATTGGTTCTTTAAATGGTATCAGAGCCTCGGTGTATCGCGTTCGATCCTCACCGCCCCCCACTTTCTTTCTAGTGGAATTTTTTTCTTCGCACAGTTAGGTGGACCTGTGCATTGTCCACCCTTCAAGCCCAGTGGACTATCGTGTGAGAGGGCGTGTTGAGATATATAAAAACCATTAATGTAGCCTCACCCAATAACTTAAGTTTTTGGGTTGAATTGGTTCTTTACATATAATATGTAATGAAAATGAAATGAAAGATATATAATAATAATAATTAAGGGGAATGGAAAGCAAAAGTGAAATGGTGGAGTGCCAGAAATGGAGCAGAAGTTGAGAAAATAAAAGAGGAAAAAATGGAATGAGTGTGTAGTGTTGTTGAGCATGCAAGGTTGTGATGTGCATGAAAAAATGGAAATGCCTAGCTAGTTGAAATGAAAAGTAGACAAGGCTTATATATGGTAAATATAGGTTACTATATGCTAACAAAGAAGGCCATTGTTGAGGGAGAGTGACCATTTTGCCACGTTTCGACAAAAAAATTATCAGACTGCCACGCCAACAGTAAATTTTGCCAAAATGCCACGCGGCATAATTCGCTACACAGTGTAGCGAATTATGTATGCAAGTAATTCGCTACACAGTGTAGCGAAATATGCCACGTCAGAGCCAAAAATGCCACATGTCAAATTTTGCAAAATTCGCTTTATGTAGCGAATTTTGCAAAATTTGACATGTGGCATTTTTGGTTCTGTGCGTTCTGACGTGGCATATTTCGCTACACAGTGTAGCGAATTATGCCGCGTGGCATTTTGACAAAATTTACTGTTGGCGTGACAGTGTGTTAATTTTTTTATTCAAACATGGCACTTTGGTCACTCCTCCCATTGTTGAAAGTGAGTTAGTTGAGCTGAAACTGTGAAGTATTTGTGTCTCAGACATATTCAGAGATGGGGATTGATCACTCTCTCTCTAGTACTCTAGCTTATGAGAAGGAGAGATATAGATAGATATAGAGAGAGAATGGTGTTGGTTTAATATGGGACAAAATGAGGCGGACATGAGGTTGACTAGCTAGGCTGTTTTGGAGAGAGAAAGAGAGAGAGAGAGGATGAAGAGACAAAGGCAAAAAAGAAAAGCAAAGAGGGAGAGTCAGTGAGGAAGGAAAAGGAGGAAGCGTGGAATTCTGGGAGATTTTTGGGAGTAGGGAATGAAAAACGACGTGACGATGATGAGTGTTATCATGAGCCTCCTCATCACCCCTTCTCTTTTCTCTCCTCACATTTATTATTCTCTTCATGTCTCGTGCCTTTCACACTAATTCTCAATCCGAACTGCCCCTCTCTCCCTCTCTCCTCCTCCTCTTTCACCCTTAACCTTTTCTTTGTCTATTCTACTACTCTCTACGGAGATATTTGATCTTTCTCAAATCTTAAATTTTCACTTTCACCATATTAATTATATATATATCAATTGTTATGTAAATAACCAATATAAGCTATGGTTAATTAATAATGGTGTATATATATATATGGGATTGATCTTAATTTTAGGCTTTGAGTTGTTTTATGTAATTTTGAGCAGTATATATAGTACCCAGATATATATAGTAGCATCATTGAAATGATAAATTTACAACTATGAGCTGGAGCTA
The DNA here is from genome assembly GCF_033153095.1 of Gastrolobium bilobum. Classification (NCBI taxonomy): domain Eukaryota; kingdom Viridiplantae; phylum Streptophyta; class Magnoliopsida; order Fabales; family Fabaceae; genus Gastrolobium; species Gastrolobium bilobum. The sequence goes on from NW_026898311.1 coordinate 21,234, forward strand.
GCAAAATAGAAAATTTACTGTTACCCATTTGGAATCTTCCTTCTATGGTCCAGACCCATTTATTGGATTAAATTGATCATATGGGGGGTTTGTCCAGTGATAAGCAAATCTTGTCCCATGTCCTCTCTCTCTCTTTGTGTGTGTGTCTGTGTGTGTGGCTTGGTTTGCATCTCTCTCTCTCTCTCTCTCTCTGTTTGCCTCTTAGGTATAGCCCCTTGGTCATTATGATGGAATGACTCAATTCTCGAGTACCTTAGGGTGGAACTCTGTCATGGCTGATATACGAATTTGAAAGCTATAATTGATTAATTATTTCTAGCTTTTTGTTGTGGGGAGGGCCTACGTCCTGCAAATTCTGAATACCTACTATTTGCATGTCTGTTATTTATGAGATGTGCATGCAAAAATATGTAATGAAAGTACCATGCAAACTACAGAACAATGCATCCACTATATACTGTGAGTCTGTAATATATATATATATATATATATACACATGAGATTTGTATTTGTTATTTAACATGATATAACAAATTTTCTTACATATATAACATTTTGTGGGGTTCACACTTTTTGAAGAAAAAAAAAAAAAAAAATTACGGCATGCAAAACGAATCTCTATAACATGACACAATTATTTTTATTACAATATAACTCTTATAAAATTCTATATATATATATATATATATATATGTGTATTGTGCATTTCTCTATTACTGCACTGCTAATAAAAGCCCTAATCACTTGTCATTTCTGGCTACGCAAACCAAACCAAAATCACCCCTAGTCAAAATATCACAAGGGTGGCCCCCCTAAACTGTAAGGTTCTTTCTGATCCTTTAGGCTTCAGCTGCAATTAGTCGGCTCTTTGACCAGTTGGGGTTTTTTTGTGATTTTAATTTATCAATTTATTATTTGATTCAAGGTATTTATGAATGGTGGTCATTTAGTGACGCGAGAGGGACCCAGCATCATTGAGTGCCGCTATCATCTCCCATGTCACTCACACTTTTTATTTTTTTTTTATTTTTTTCTATTGAGTGCCGCCCTCCCTCCCCCGGGGCACTCACAGAATTGTGTCAAGTGGCAAAATTTGATTATTCCTATTACCATCAAATTTCAGAAAGTCATAACTTTTGACTCGGGTATCCAAATCGGATGATTTTTTTTAATTTCATATAAATTTTCGAGATCTACGTAATGATATCTCATTTGACATATTTTATCTCTCACAAACATAATTCAAATCTGTAAAAAAGTGTAATTAGTGTTGCAATTTTGAACTATATTAATGGAAGGTAAAATATATTAAATGAGATGTCATTGCGTAGATCTCGAAAAGTTATGTGAAATAAAAAAAAATCATCTGATTTGAAAACCCGAGTCAAAAGTTATGGCTTTCTGTAGTTTTACGGTAATATGAGTGACCAGATTGTGTCACTTGGCACAATTCTGTGAGTGCCTCAGGGGAGGGGACGGCACTCAATAGAAAAAAATAAAAAAGTGTGAGTGAAGCGTGAGGATGGTAGCGGCACTCAATAACGCTGAGTCCTTCTCATGTCACTAAATAACTCCATTCATAAATCCCTTGAAACAAATACGAAATTGATAAATTAAAGCTGGGTGAAAGAGCCAGAATTAGTCAATGGCGTAATTTAGGAGGCATGTGCATGGGAATGTTTTCTTCTTCAAGGATCTCTTGTCTTTTACTGCGTTTAAATAATAATAAAACATAGCTCATAACTAACATATCATGAATCTAGCTAAGTAGTCAAGTCCTATTTTATATTTTCTTTTTCTTTTTCTTTTTTGGGATACTCGATCTACATAATATAATGTTACCCGTGAATCCTGATTCACGTATATAGCTGGTCACCTTTTTTGGTGATGGAGTTATTCCAAGCTTCAAAAGTGTGCTGTGCAGGGATTAATTTTTCTTCAGTTTTATAGGCCTCTATTTTTTTCCCAAGTCTACAAAATGTGCAGTGTTAAAGAATCAAAACAAATAACGATTAAATTTGATCCAAAAAATAAATAAATAACGATTAAATGTTTTGGTACATGTGTTGGGAAAAGGGTAGGAAGGTTTAAGTGAAGAAAGGTGAAAGACAAAACATGTTTACTTTTCTTTTCTTTTTTTCGATGAGCAAACATGTTTTCTTTTAGCATAAACTTGGAAGCACGAAAATATGAGGAATTAATTAGCAAAACAACTTTTAATTCTTTGATAATTAGACGAGAGAATCATTTTAAAAGTTAAGCTAAATTCAATTTGTAAAACATTGTTGCATACATGAGTCCACATTTACCCGCATTGGCATGCATTGTTTTCATAAAAATTCAAGTGACACTGGTCTTAGTCTTATTTAAGAATTTCCCTATTTCCCAAGAGTATAGTAAGACTTCCAATCTTGCAACGCCAAAACATGATGAAAGCAATTACACTCGAAGGGACAAGAGTTCAGAGGGGACAGCTAGAGCTTTTTCCCCATAAAGGGCAAAAAGGATTGTAAATATATTATTTACAAAATATGATTTAGGCTGTTTTTCTTTTACTGTGCACTCCAATTCCATCTAATTTCTAAGATTATATATATATATATATATATATATATATATATATATATATATATATATATAAATTATATTTATTTCTCTAAAATTAACCGTTTCAAAACATGCATTTATTACATATCTTCTCACTTATATTACATTCTCAGTAATCAACAAATATCGCAACAATTCATTAAACAAAAATAATTTTTACACATTCTACATAAAAAAATAAATAATACTTACACATAAATTTTATGCTTTATTTACACATAAATATGTTTCAATTGTTTTTATTTTATTTTATTATCTTAAAATAAAATAATATTTTTTTTAACATGTGTTTTAAAGACGTTGACACATCTTTTTTTAAGCTAAAAAATATTTTTAAGTTAAAAATTAAAAAATAAAGCTAAAAGTTGTTTAATGATTATATAAAGTTGTTCCGATGATTTTGAAGAAAGAGAGATGAAATAAATTTTTATCATGATGGATTATTAAGGTAAAAGATAAAATTTATAAATATAAGTTTAAAATAAAAGTAAAACTATAAAATAATTATGAGGACTCCAAAAAGTTGACATACATTTTAAAAAAGAAAACTCCTCCTGGCTTTTAGCTATTAATTTTTTTCTGCATTATTAAAAAAAAAAACTTTATGTTTAGGAGAAGAAAAGTTGAAAATAAGACATTCTAAACAGGCACTAAAGTTCATTTTTTTTTTATATTAAATTACTCTTGAATAATGGTTACGTTAAATTCATCGAATGAGTGTGTTAGATTCAAATGGTAGAATTGCAAGTGAATCGCACCAAATATAAAGGGTTTGTACATTTCATTATTATTATTTTCAAATTATTGCACTGAACATTGGTTAACATAAAATCTGTTAGACGAGTGTTATATACTAATTAAGGTGGGGGGTTGCACGTGACTCCCACATGAATCACACGAAATATAGAAGGCTTGCATATCTCAATATTTTGGTACTTCACAAGATTTATGTCATTGCCCGTGACAAAAACCACTTTCCCCAAAACTTTAGACGATCATATTGCATTATAGGCAAATTAGCTATATGGTACTAAGACCAAATATTAAATTCCAAAAAAGAAGAAGCTATATGGTACTAAGACAGGTGATGATGTTTTTTTTAGCGCAATTTGAGAAATGAGATTGCTAAGTTGTCTTATATAATTAATTAGATCCTTTCCAAATATTCGATCAAGAACGTTCAGAGAATCACCTTTTACTTATTTTGTGGAATATTTGTGATTCATACTCAACAAACTGTTGATAACAAATAACAATCACCCAACAAACGGTGATGGTATCTCTAATATTTCCATTTTGCAGATACTGCTTCTCTTGGTCCCTTTTTGCTTAATTTATTTTAACTTTGGCTTACAGTAAATTTAGTTTTATCTTAGTGCAAATTTTCTTGTAATTTGTGATTTTTTTTTTAATAATTATGTTTGTAATCATTGGGCCAGTCTACATAATTAAGGGCCCGTTTGGAACTTTGAATTGTTTATGGTGGCTATGGCACCGAAGTTTCGCATAGTCATCGATGTTCAGTAACAGAATATCTAAGCTCCATGGATTTCTCAGAAACCTTATTCCTTCTCCTTCCGCGAAAGCCATGCATTCCCTTCATCAACATCAACCCAAACAAAAAAACAAACCCATTGCTCCATTTCGCAGCAACAACAACAACATGAAGAAACCCATGAAATTGAAGAAGAAGAAGAACGATTCTTCTTCTTCTTCCTCTGATCCGAGAGAGTATACGAGGAACCTCATTGGGAAAATTTACAGAACGTTAAAGTTTTCAACTTGGGATTCTGCTCAGCAAGAGCTTGAGAATCTCCCCGTGAAATGGGACTCTTACACGGTGAACCAGGTTCTCAAGTCACACCCTCCAATGGAGAAAGCGTGGTTATTCTTCAATTGGGCTTCTGGGATCAGAGGGTTCAAGCATGACCAGTACACTTACACAACGATGCTGGATATTTTCGGAGAAGCTGGGAGGGTTTCATCCATGAAACACGTTTTCCAGCAGATGCAGGAGAAGGGGATTAAGATTGATTCTGTTACTTACACTTCCATGATGCATTGGCTATCGAGTTCGGGGAACGTGGATGAGGCAGTGGAGATGTGGGAACAAATGAAATTCAAGGGATGTTCCCCAACTGTTGTTTCTTACACTGCTTATATGAAGATTCTGTTTGATAATCACAGAGCGAAGGAGGCTACTGATGTTTACAAGGAGATGCTTCACTCTGGCTCTGTACCAAATTGTTATACTTACACGATATTAATGGACTATCTTATTGGGTCTGGTTAGTGTGCCTTCAACCTGTTTGTTATGTGGTCTATGAGGGCATTCAGTCCTTGTCTTTGCCAGTTAAATGATATATGGGGAAAATAGGAACAGTGGCCAAAGTGCCACTGTTGGAAAAAAAAATATCAAAATGTCACGCCAACAGTAAATTTTGTCAAAATGCCATGTGTCATATTTCGTTACACTGTGTAGCGAAATATGTGCACATAATTCGCTACACAGTGTAGCGAAATATGCCATGTCAGAATGCACAGAACCAAAAATGGCACATGTCAGACAGGGAGAATTTCGCTACACTGTGTAGTGAAATTCTTCCTGTTTGACACGTGGCATTTTTTGTTTTGACATAGCATATTTCGCTACACTGTGTAGCGAAATATGCCACGTGGCATTTTGACAAAATTTACTGTTAGCGTAGCATTTTGGTATTTTTTTTTTTTCCAACCGTGGCACTTTGATCACTGTTCCGGAAAAATATATATTCAAGTTGGTGGTTCTTAACAATGGCATAAACGTATAATTTATTATTGGTTCTTTTATCCTTTGGTGATGCTACTATTTTATAACTAAATGAACTTAAAACTCCAGCTGAACTTGTCATGATTCTTTGCTTTTGAGTTTGACACTTTGACCGAAGGATAAGTTTACTTGCGGAAAGCTCAAGCTTAACTAGCCTAATGACATTCGCATTCTATAATTCCCCTTGGGACGTATTGAGAACCATATGATCTCAGTCTTAAAAAAAAAAATAATAATAATATTTTTACTTTGCTTGCGTCATTTATAAAGGGAAGAACATATTACTTGGGTTTAAAAAATTCAGCAGATCAGAGTGATTGCTTCCATGCAGTGAACTTTTGGCGCAATTTCATTTAGAAACATCTAACTGCCACAATTTGTCACCCATCCCGAGTTGTGCTGTCATTTGTTTATTGTGAAGTTGAAGGCAGTAATGGTTATTCTTGTTTTTGTGTATTTTAGGAAAATGCAAAGAAGCCCTTGAGATTTTTGAAAAGATGCAAGAGGCTGGGGTGCAACCTGATAAAGCTGCATGCAATATTTTGATTGAGAGGTGTTCTAAAGTTGGTGGGACTGTGCTCATGAACCAAATCCTTCAGTATATGAAAGAAAACTGTCTTGTTCTTCGCTACACTGTTTTTGTGGAAGCATTGGAAGCTTTAAAAATTGCTGGTGAGAGTGATACCCTTCTAAGGCAAGTCAATCCACACTTTTATATGGATTGTAGCATAAGGAAGAAGGCAAATGACAGTGTCATAGTTGCTGCAGATTCTCCTACTAATATAGATAAAGAGCTTCTATTTGTTCTCCTGAAAGATAAAAATTTTGTTGCTATTGACCATTTACTTGCAGGGATGATGGATAAGAAAATACCTCTAGATCATAAGGTTATCTCGACCATTATAGAAGTAAACTGTAGTCACTGCCGACCTGATGGGGCTTTGTTGGCTTTCAAGTATAGTGTGACAATGGGAATAAGTATTGAGAGAACAGGATATCTTTCCTTAATGGGCTTGTTGACCAGATCAAATATGTTTTCAAAGATGGTGGAAATTGTTGAGGAAATGACTAGAGGTGGGCATTCTCTTGGAATCTATCTGGCTTCACTTTTAATCTATAGGCTTGGTTGTGCTAGGAAGCGAACTTTAGCCACAAAGATTTTCAGCTTATTACCTGATAACCATAAGTGCACTACTACCTATACTGCTTTAATTAGCGTTTACTTCTCCGCTAGAAGAGTTAATGAGGCACTTGAGATTTACAAAATCATGTGCAGAAAAGGATTTTGTCCTACGAGAGGCACTTATAATGTACTAATAGCCGGTTTGGAGAGAAATGGTAGATATTCTGAAGCAGAACATTATATGAAAGCAAAGAAAAGCCTACATGCTAAGAGTGGATCTCAGGAAAATGTTTGCATAGACGGAAAGATATGCGACCTTCTGTTTGCTCTGGATATAATACATTGATTTTGGTGCGCTGAGAGTTCTCATTGTTGATTCAAGTTGAGGGCATGTTGAGTAGTTGCTATTGGAGAGTGGAGATATGCCAGTTATGCTGCATGGCACCTGCTGCTTATCTGTCAATAAAAAACGGGTATTCTGGTCCAAGATCCAGTTCATTAGAGATGTCAGTAACTGTCGGGTCATCTGCCTGTAATTGCAACATCTTGCAGAAAATGTTAGGAATATGGAACAGATGAACTCGAGCATTATGTTCTTCAAAACAACCATATGATACATAAAACAAGAACATTATGAAGTATGCTCCCCCATGCAGATGCTTGTAACTTTGATGTCCTAGTCAAAGAAGGGATTTGTGGTTGATAAAGTGTGAGATGTCAGCTATACACATGTACTGAAAAGTCCCCTGCGTTAATATCAAGGTAAAATTGCTCTGGAATTATGTCTTCTCCTTCGTGAGTACTTTGGTGATTTGGACATTCACTGATAAATTTTCAGCTGGGCGGGTGCCAATTACATGGATGAGCAAGATCCCAGTTTCAAAATCCCATATTGCAGTTTTCATGGAAAGATTAAGATTTAGCTTTCTCTCATAGGCAAAAGTGTAGCATAATATATTTAACCTACTTATAGAAGAGACTTCTCTTTACCCACATCCTCTTTGCGTGTCTGTGTGATACTTTTTTTTTTTTTGGTATCTATGTGTGATACTCAATTCTTGAAGAAATCATGTACGGAAATTCCAAAAAAAAATTATTTATGAAATTAAAGTTGAGAATATGGAGTCCTTCCTTGTTCTGTTGCTCTCTCTTTTGGATGATCCTTCTCTTAAAATTTAAATAGCAACAATGATATGATGGTTTTTCGGATGATCTTTCAGTTGAGTGGATGGAATATAACTACCAAAATAAGCATCCATCAGAGCTTAGGATATTGGAGCTGCTACTGCTACAAGTGCTCAATGGTTCAATGTCCAATGTATTCTTTTTTTTCTTTTTCTTTTTTGTGCTGGATCAGTTAGTGCTTATTCAGTATTGCTAGTAGCTAGTGTTATTAATTATTTTAAAATTGCTGGCCTTATTTGTGTTTTTTTTGTTCAACTGAAAGTGGAATAGTTCAAGCTTTTGCCATAACTCTTATCTATAATATGCATAAAAGCATCATTAAATAATATTTTTTTTATAGTTGAAGAGAGTAAATAAATTGTGAGAGAAAGGAACTTTTTCCGAAGGGAATCTTGTGTCCAAATAATATTTTATTGGTTCCGATTTTAGATAGGGTGATGCTAATGAGGAGCAAAATATTCCTTGCAAGTAAGTTGGACATAATTCTTGCACATACATCATTGAATTTGTTTGCCTTAGCATATGAATCAGAATGTATTTTCTGGCCTCTAATCTAGTCAACCTAATGACAAACGTGTTATCAGTTATTCCTCCCCCTCCCCAGCAACAACAAAAATAAAATAAAAATAAATAAATAATCTTGTTTTATCTATTCATCCCTTTATTTTTAACTCTCCTATCTCCAATTTTCTCTTTTAGTTGCAGTCGCTTTCGAATGTACAGACAAGATCAACGTCATTTAGGTTCCCCAAATGGCATAACCCTTGATATTGTCAAAATAAATGCTGATGTTATTTTTAACTATAACTTATTATCAAGCGAGTTCAACTTCAGATATTATGCCATCAGTTATAACTTGTAGTAATGGTATTAGTTATTTTTAATATAACATCAGCATCCATTTTGACAATACCAAGGGTTATGCAATTCCTATAATAAAATCACATGTTTACTAGCTCTGTAGAAACCGCCTACTGAAGCCGGCGGTGTTGCATGCAGCAGCTTACAAATGGCATTCATTCACTCACCCAACTTAACCTTTTACTTTCCTCTATCATCTACCAGACAAGCAATCCTCCACCGTTAGATCTCAACCACAATCTCTCATCCTCACCCTTCATTTTCTAAGTGCAGTCATGTAATTCCTTTTACACTTCACTTGATCCATCATCCACACTTCACTATAAATGTAACTAACCAAAATCCTTAGCTTATTCAAGACCAAGCCAAGTCCTTGTAGTAGTGAGAGTTGTTGACAGTTGAGAAGTTAGCTTGGTTCCCATTTTACCCCTCCTCAGTTAGTGCCATCCAAGCCAGAAAATGCGTGAGATTCTTCATATTCAGGGAGGGCAATGTGGTAACCAAATAGGATCAAAGTTCTGGGAAGTGGTGTGTGATGAGCATGGTATTGACCCCATAGGGAAGTACGTTGGCGAATCAGAACTTCAGCTTGAAAGAGTGAACGTTTATTTCAATGAGGCTGGAAATGGACGTTACGTGCCACGTGCAGTGCTGATGGACCTTGAGCCTGGCACCATGGACTCTATCCGGACCGGCCCTTATGGCCAGATTTTCCGGCCAGACAACTTCATTTTCGGGCAGTCCGGTGCCGGAAACAATTTCGCCAAGGGCCATTACACGGAGGGTGCTGAGCTTATTGACTCTGTCCTTGATGTTGTCAGGAAGGAGATTGAGAATTGTGACTGCTTGCAAGGTAAGAAACCAAACATCATGGGACACTGTTTCATTAAAATTAAATTCGTTTTTGGGTTTATTAATTTTGATTCAATATCACTTGATGATTAATCACATTGCTTGAACTGAACATGAAACATGTTTGAACAATTAAGAATCTGTTACTTTGATTATTTACTTGAAAATTTTGTGGCTCATGAAATAATAACTTAATTTCCAGCAAAATGATTGATTTTGGTTTCATATTTAGGATTTCAAGTGTGCCACTCCCTGGGAGGGGGAACAGGTTCTGGAATGGGAACTCTACTGATTTCAAAGATCAGAGAGGAATACCCGGATCGAATGATGCTTACATTCTCTGTCTTTCCATCTCCAAAGGTGTCAGACACGGTTGTTGAGCCTTATAATGCTACACTTTCTGTTCACCAGTTGGTGGAGAATGCTGATGAGTGCATGGTCCTTGATAATGAAGCATTATATGACATCTGCTTCAGGACCCTCAAGCTCTCTACACCAAGTTGTAAGTATAATATATAATTATATGGCAGTCTTGATGATTTTCCTATGCATTGACAATGAGTACCTCATGTTATGTAAATTTTTTCTTTCTTTTTTCCCTTTTCTTCTTGATGAGTTCTTTGTCTTCATAATTTCCTTCCAGTTGGAGATTTGAATCATTTGATATCAGCAACAATGAGTGGAGTTACTTGTTGCTTAAGATTCCCGGGTCAGCTGAACTCAGACCTGAGGAAGCTAGCTGTGAACTTAATCCCATTTCCACGACTTCACTTCTTTATGGTGGGTTTTGCCCCCCTGACATCTCGAGGATCACAGAACTACCGTGCACTTTCTGTCCCAGAACTGACACAACAGATGTGGGATGCAAAGAACATGATGTGTGCAGCCGATCCACGCCACGGTCGTTACTTAACAGCCTCAGCAGTGTTCAGAGGCAAAATGAGCACAAAAGAAGTAGATGAACAGATGATGAATGTGCAGAATAAGAACTCTTCCTACTTTGTTGAGTGGATTCCCAATAATGTCAAGTCTAGTGTCTGTGACATCGCACCGAGAGGCCTTTCCATGGCTTCAACTTTTGTTGGTAATTCAACTTCTATACAGGAGATGTTCAGGAGAGTCAGTGAGCAGTTCACAGCCATGTTCAGAAGGAAAGCCTTCTTGCACTGGTATACTGGAGAAGGAATGGATGAGATGGAATTTACTGAAGCAGAGAGTAATATGAATGACCTTGTTGCTGAGTATCAACAATACCAGGATGCCTCGGCTGAGGAAGATGGTGATTATGAAGAAGGAGAAGAAGAAGAAGAAGAAGCTGAGGGTGCTGAAAGCTGAAGGGGTTCTGACTAACCTCATACTTCGCATGTTCCAAGAAATATTTAATCGATAATGTTCTGTCCTTTGGCTTTTTAAATGTCTGGTGCAGTTTGTGGTTACCTGCAGTGATTGTGGTTCTACTTGTTTTTAGTTTACCTTAATATAAGGGTGCCCTTTCAATAACAGTTTCCTTTCTTGATATTTTTGACAAAGGACTTGAATTACCGCAAAAATATTATTTCCTAAGCTAATTCGTTAAAATCTAACAAAATTTGAGATATGTTTGACCAACTTATAATATCTTAGCGTTACGGCCTGAAACTCGGATAACAGGGGTTGCAGGTTTGTGGGAAAGACCTACTACTTACTATTAGGTCATCATGATACTGGAAACTAGCTACAGTGCAAGCCTGCAAGTGGGAGGAAAAAGAAATATGCTCAGTGCTTTGAATATCAAGTGGCACATCAAAGTAGTCCTTAGAGTGAATATCAAGTCATATAGGATACCAAAAAATAATTATCTAACTGATAATAAATATTAAGGTTCGGAAGTTGAATAAGTATATCAAAACGGAAAGAAGGACAAGAATAGAACAATCTTATATTCTATTCTGAGCAAATTATAGAGGTAACATCAGTGTAATCATGTTAACAAAATAATTGAAGTCTGGCCATGTACATTTTACATTGTAAACCTAATACCAGCAGCATTCACAGGAATAGACATGTTGATAAACTGCATTTGCAGTCTTGAATACATTTTCCAAAAAAAAAATCTAAAACTAAAACTCTTAAAACAGATACCTTTGGCTATCATGTCCAAAAGTTTGTTGTTTGTGCAATGGTTCTTTGGTTTGTCTTAAAACAGATACCTTCAGCCATTCATTTCAAAACTCTTTGGATTGTGTCATTATAGTGACTGTGTCTAGATGAGATGCGGTTCAGCTGATCATATCCAGCGAGCACCCCTGCTCCTGCCACACCAAGAAGCATATTTGCTGTAACTCCTCGATACAGAGCTAAGAAACCCTCTTTTTGAACAATTTCACGAAATGCATGCCTTGCATTATTATACTTGTTTGGATGTCCAGAGGTTAGCATCATTCGGCGACGCAGTGTGTCAAAAGGGTATGCACAAACCCCTGAGAAGGTTGTGATGCTCCAACCTAAGAAGAAACTAGCAAAGAAATTCCCCTGCAGAAAATAAATCAAAAGACTCACATTGGAATGCAAGGGCATAAAAGAACAGAACCAATGCTCTGAATTCCTCTAAGTTCTATAACATCAAGAGATGAATCCACGAAAAGTTTATGACAAAAAATAACAGTATATTCTTTTTCCAAAATACTATTAACTAACTTGTCATATGTGTTGAATGTTCAAACTTTCAATCATCAATGTAACTTGCAGAATCTAGGGTAACTCATTTGGCCCACATACCACCCTGAAACAGACCAAACAGACCACTGGTCCAGTAATAATGGAAGGCAAATTCTCAGTTAAAAGTATAAAATAAACTATCAAGTATCAACTACATATTTTCCCATTGGCTGTGAACAATAGAGCTCTTTTATGAAAGTATAAATACTTACCTCAAAAGGCCCCACTAAAACAATAGGCTTCATGGTGTCATATATCCCAAAGTACATCCCTCGATACATGGTGATTCCCCATATTGAAACCCCAAATCCCCTGTACAAGCCAGCAATTCCATCACTTGATAAGGTTTTACGGTATAGATCAATTAGACCTTTAAACTGGCGTTGGCCAGTAGCACGGCACTCCAATGCATCAGTGCCCAACCGTGTCCGTGCATAATCTAAATGATACAGAAGCAGTGAAGTAGTTGCTCCAGCAGCACTGCCTGAAGCCACATTCCCAGCAAACCACTTAATGTACCCGTCTCTCTCTTTGGAATACCCAAAAATGCTTTTGAAGTAACCTTTGAATGCAAAATTGAAAGCCTATAGACCAATTAACTGTTTGCTCAAACATTATTTCTCATAAAGAAAAAAGAAAACCATTATTTGAGACACATGATCACGGGAATTGATGGGAATACAAAGCAGTAAAAATAAACCAATGGTTTCCCTTCCATATGAGTGGGCCATTATTTGGGATATTTGACATGCATTGACAGGAAAAGTACAAAACAAGCTCAAGGGGTAACAATGAACAAACTGGACATGATCATATATCAAAGAACGGGATTGCTTGGATATTACATATTGCATCATGCAATGAAATGATTTTGGATAAGAAATCGAGATAAGTCAAGGCTCTGAGATAGTATACGTTTTCAATTTAATTGAGACTAAAGGAAAAAAAAAGGATGGAACAATGGAAGGGAAGTAAAGTTAACAGATAGCACTTAGCATCCCTGACAGCTTCTGATGTTCATTCTTTTGTTTTCTTTTCTTCTTCCTTTTATTTTTTATTTTTATCCTTTTGTGGAAGTGGTATTAAAAACCAAAAAAAAAAGAAAAAAACACTACAAAATTACACTAGGCGATGGTCCATTTACATCACAAATGTGACAACTTGAAAGAAGGAGAAAAAAAAGTGGTGGAAGTGGGGATACAGGTCTTTAACTTCAATCAGAATGCCAGTGAAGTGAATAACTCACCTGTGTGGAGAAATATCGTATAACATTGGCCTGGTGACCTCTCCAAAAGGCAATCAGACCCTCTTCCATGAAGATCCTCTTAAAGCAATCACACACACCTGAGTATGGTTTTTTAAGTTGTCCTCTTTTAATCATTTCACCTTGGTTTTGCAATAAAAGCTTCACTCTCTCAATTGGTGCCGCTGCAGACTTTGCCATAATTGCTGCTACTCCTCCCATTACAAAATCCTTCGAAAATCTTTCATATTGTGTTGATTCTACCATTTTTTGTCTCCTCTAAAATCCTGACAGATGAAATAAAAACTTGATTAACAAGAAAAGGCATGAATTCCTATGACTAGACAGATTAAGTCTTTAATAGAAACCTACACGAGATTTGAAATAGATTGAAATAACAATGACCTTAAGCACAAATGTTTAATAAACCGTTACATGCATTCCTCAAGCGTGAAAAGCTGGAGAACTTCTCCGAATCTTTTCAAGAGAGGAAAACAAGCAAGGAAAAAAAAAAAAAAAAAACTACTAAAAAGAACAGTGAAAAGCAGGCAGGTGAAAATTCAAGATTTCCAAGAATATGCTAGCTGCTTAAGTTCGGCCTGCCCACACCAAAGCATATTATAGGTGAGGAAGAGCAGAACTAACTGACACGAAGCTGTTAATCTCTTGCATTACGGGCTTATTGAAAGTGAACTACTGAAAGTGTTAAGATTCTGATGCAGTACAGACACAATAATATATTCAATTGGCCAGCAACACCATAAACCAGAAATCGTGGAAATTCAATTCATACGATTCTAAATTTCATGGGGAAAAAGAAGTTACCTATTGGGTAGGCTCAAAATTCAAATTGCCTATTGTTTAGGTGGAAAAAAAAAAGCAAGAAAACGAAAATTGAAATCTGGGTAGTGAAACCTTTTACTCCTGCAAAAAAGTTTTGAAATAGCATGCTTTGAAGCAACAAGAATCCAGGAACTTCCTATACAAAGGAACACAGACAATCAATCAAAAGGCATAATGGGTGAATAGAAAAACAACCGATTATAATTTCGGGAAAGAAATTTTAAAACTTTCGAGCAGGTATTCAATTTTGAATCACAAGTTTCAAATCTTGAGATGGCATGTTGTCGTACATATAAGAAAAAGGCAGAGAGTAATGCAATGGTACCTGAAAAGAATGATATTCTTGAATCAGTTTAGAGAACAATGATAAGGAAGAAACTGTCACAGTCGCAGAGGGAACTGGTGGAGATGCTGAAGAATCATGTCTCTTTTTCTCTCAAGTCTGTTTTTTGTTTGTATTTGGTTTGATTATTGGAGAAATGGAGGATTAGGGAATTAGACACAATGGGCAAAGAGATTTTTATATCCATCTATGTATTAGGCGCTTCCTGCCTCAAACGAATGGAAGTAAACTTTGCAATAGAAAAGGGAACAAGTTGATGTCAGATAATTGCATGCTTACTAGGATATCCTATCTTATAATTTCACCAAAGATAAAATAAATTATTTTATCACGTTTTTCGTTTCCTAAGAGCATGCATAATTAGAATTGAACTGAATTTTTTAAATAATTCAACTGTTCGTTCTGAAAATGATACAGTTCGATTAAAAATATATTCGAAGTAATTTGAAAATCGTTCGGTTCGGTTTAAAATTGATTCAATTCAATTTTAAACCGGTTCAGGTTGAAAATAGTTTGTTACTGATTTGATTCGATTCGGTTCGAAAATAGTTTGGTTTGTTACTGATTTCTAAAAACAAGTTCAGTTCTTGAACGTTTGGTTCTTAAATTAGTTCTTTAAGAATCAGTTCGGTTCATGAATTGATTTTCAAAAATCGATTATTTTAAGTGCAATTCGGTTCAGTTCACAATTCAGTTCAATTTTTTGGTTCTTTTGCACACCCCTAATGCTTCAAACGGACCCTTCATATTTTAAAATCAATAGAGTATGAATTTAATGTTTTTATTTGCTACAGAAAAAACTTCTCTGCCACACTCACATAAAAATAAAAATAAGTGAATTCCACTGATATTTTTTCGTTATAATAGAACTCACCTATTTTTACGTGAATATGTAGAAAAGTTTTTCTACTCCCTTTTAACTTTCTTAAACTTTTACTCACTTACAAAACTACTAAATCTTTCAATTTCATGCTTAAATTATATTAATCTACTCAATCAATCCTACTGGTCTAATCCCAGTTAACTCAATAACTAATATTTTGTTTATTACTGGGGTTTTTGCCCCTCTTTGTTTAAAAAAAAAATTTGTTTATTTTGTTAACCCATTTCTTACAATGAGAGAAAGAGAGAAGGCGCAAGAGAGGTTTTGGGGCATTCCATTAGAGAATGAACTCAAAATTGCTTTACATCAGAAATGTTACTTTACGAACAACACACACACACGTACCTAACTGGGATAATTTTTTTGGTAGATAATCAGGGGATAACTCCCAACAAATGAAAATCAACAAGAAATAATAGGACGGGTCTACACACACCTTAGCTTCATCAACCTGAAACAATATACTGATTCCAAGGGGAGGCTAATGAAAACTATACTCTATAGATGTGGACCAAGGACACTTCCTAGTTCCTGATCAACATAGTAACTGCATTTGTATAGTTTGATAGAAATCTAACTCAAATTTATTTCCTACACCAACAAACAAGAAGTATCTAGAATATGTGTGTGAATTGTATATTTATCATGATGAATTGTCAATCTTATCACCACCACCAAACTAGAAGCATACTGAAGCCTAATCTAGTAATGTGCAGTAATGTATGAGTTATACTTAGATATACTTAAGATAATGTGTGACTATTATAAGTTGTTAAAATCAATTTGAACTCTACAAAATTGACAAAAAGGTCTATATATACGTTTTATGTCATGCATTTGTATGCATGAATGAAAAAGAGAGAAAGTGTGTTAAGAGAGACTCTTTGTGAAATAAGATATAGAGGAGTGTATTCTTGATTTGCATTTGTAAATGCAAGATAGAGTACTAATTATCAATAAAGTTTTAAGTGAGGAAAGTTTCTTCCATTATTTTGTGTCATTTGTATTATTCCATTTTCAACATAGTCACTTTCCATAATCACATCCCTCTATCCTTTGTGCCAAACGAATTCTAAACCTCTCAAGATTGCCCATAATTCCGTCATTAGAGCAGAAAAAATTCAAATTATGTTAGGGAACACTCTAAGCCATTATTTGTCGTTATGGTCCCTGATCAACCCTCCACAGGCCGCACGTCTTGGGTTGTCCCTGGATGCTCCATCCTTATTCTGAAAGATGCCACTTAATATAAGCTTCTATGTACAGGGAGCAGCCAATTGGCTTTGTTTCATGCTTACGGAGCATCTGTATTTGAAATTTTAATGATAAATATTATATTGTGTTTGATTAAAAAAACTCATAACTAAGCCTATTTGACACATTTTTCTTTTTTAAAAAACTAAAAGCTATTTTAAGTCAATGTTAAACAAGATTTAAAAAATAAAGTTAAAAAATATTTGATAATTATATAAAGTTATTCTTAGACTTTGAAAGGAGAAATGGAAAATTTTGTTATTAGGTTAAATGATAAAATTTATAAATAAAAGTTAAAAAAAAGAGTATAATTAAAAAATAAATATAAAAATATAAAAAAAAACTGACATACATATTAAAAATAGCTTCTCGTATGAGCTTTTAACTTTTAGCTCTCTTTTTTCTTCATTTTTTAAAAAAAAAAGTTTTTTTCTTATGATAAAGTAGAATGAATTATAAAGTTGAGCTTTTGATATTTTTATTGTGTTTGCTTTTTCTTCAGTCAATATTTACATTGAGCTCAAAACGACGTTATTTTGGGACAACAATCAAGGTATTTTTGTAATTATAATTCATTTCAGGATTATAATAGTCTTTCTCATTATAATTTTTTAATTTTTCAACGTCGTTTTGTGAGTGAAGGTAAATAATTTATCTATATTCACTGTATAAACATTAAAAATCATTTTTTTACATATTTTACAATTCATTAAATTAAGGGAAAAATATTTGTCATCTTAAATGACACAATTTTATGTTATTTTTAATGAAATTACGTCATTTTAATGTGTTTTTACATTCTCTCTTCTCTATTTTCTTTTTTTTTCTAATTTTATAAAAAGGAAAAAATGTAAAAAAATACATCAAAATGACATAATTTTATTAAAAATAACACAAAAATGTGTCATTTAAAATTACAAATACTTAACTCATTAAGTTAACGACCATTGCTTTTACCAAATTATAACAACTAGAAATAAAATAAGTTAAACTAATAATTTTATAATTATAATAAAAATACATTAGCATAAAATAAAAACAGAAAATTAAATCAAATACGTAAGGAATTTTGGCGATCGATCCTTCAAAATGCCTCAACTATAATCTATTTTAATCCATGGAAAAATTATTCACTTGACATGATAAGCTCGGGAACATTGATGTAGTGCTCTCTTTCTTAATATAATATACCTGAATGTCATAGAGTGCAAATTTTTTTTCCAAACTATCACTGCACCATAGTCGCTGAGGTACATAACTACTATGGACGGGACACATGTCATATTCCCAGTTGTTGGAAAATTAATTAAGTATCTCAGCGACCATGGTGCAACAGGCCTCCAAGACTTTTTCAACCACCGGAAACGTGACATGTGTCCCGTCTATAGTAACTAGATACCTTAGCGACTGTGATGCCAAGGTAGTTTGAATTTTTTTTTGTATTTCGTGATATTCAGATATATTATATTGAGAAATAGGACAATACAATCAATGTCCGATAAGTTTAATAATGATAAAGGCAATGTTTTAAAAAACAAAAAGTATTGATTTTTTTTTTCTTTTGGTAAAATGAAGTAGGGTTGGCAAAACAGGTCAACCCGACCCGACCTGCGTTCAACCCAAAAAAAATGAGCTGGGTTAGGGTTGCCTCGAAAAAAAAACGAGCCAGAAAATCCAACCCAACCCGACCCGAGTCGGGTTAGGGTTGGCTTGAAAATTGGCTCGTGGGTTGGCTTGAAAAAATAGCTCGTGGGTTGGCTCGTTGTCAGCTTATTTAAATGACCTTGTAGTATTAATGCACCAGCTATGTGGCTTCCATTAGCTTAAGCAAAGGGTTACAAAATGAGAAATAAAAGCAAAATATTTTAGTTTCGAATTTTCTTCGCAACAAATTTGCATCAATATCAAGAAACAATCAAAACCACTTGCTACCAAGTGGCTAAGATATTTGAATCAAACAGAGCCAACACAGCCTAACAATATAAACATAGCAGGGATGTGAGAAGATTGGAGACTTAGGGTTAGAGAAGGAAGAAAAATAATGACAACATGTGTGGGTTTTGTCCATTTTTGTATATTATATTTTGTATTTTTTATATAAAAAAAAAAAAAAAAAAAACTCAACCCGCGAGCTGGCTCGTTTGACCTGCGGGTTGGCTCGTTTTTTCACGGGTTGAAACGAGCCAGTTTGGCTCGGGTTGACAGCTCATTTTTGCCAACCCAATCTGACTCGTTTTTGGCAGGTTACGAGCCTTGACTCGTTTTTGTCAACCCTAAAGTGAAGGGGCCGCAAGGCTTAACTTGATAAAAACTCAATAATAAAAAAAGTAAAAAATACAATAGCAAGGTCATGAAACAATAAATAATAGAAATCTTATTTTGTTGATCGGTAACGTGGTAATCTTGAATTTGTATTTGGACTTGTCCGTAGTCACAATCACAACTGATGTTACATTGAGGGGTTGGTTTATTCACGAATCAATGATTTAGATAAGTTATTGGGAAAAATATTTATTTTTTGAAATGATATAATTTATGTCATTTTACTCTAATAAAGAATTGAGATTCACATTTTTATTTTTATTTTGTCAATTCTTTCTCCTTCTTTATTTATTTATTTCTCTCTCTTAAAATGACACAACTTTACATCCTTTAAAATGACACACATTTTTTCCTAAATTATTTTGTTTACATTAGTACAAAATGTATTATTTTAGAATATAAATCAAGATATTTTTATAATTATAATTTATTTTAGGATTATAATAATCTTTTTCGTTATCATTTTTTAATTTTTCATTCTAAAATGACATCGGCATCGATTTGGGATCATTTTGGGAGTAAATAAAGATAATTTATCTAATTCACTGTAGAAACATTAAAACTTACACTAATTTTCTTTTTTATATTACAACAGAATAATCATAAAGGAAAATAATTTTTTTTTATCAAATTAAAAAAAAAAACTAACGAAGGGAAATATGGTTTTATTACGATATAATAATTAAAAAAATTTTAAGGAAGGAAGCAGGAAGAGAAAAAAAAAAGCATATATTTATTTTATCGCCCGCGATGGATTGATAGATAGATAGAACTCGGAAATAATATATTGGATAGTATAGGATAAGGTTTGGTAGTATAAGACCTGATAATATAAAGCCTGATTATATAAGACCTGATTGAATTTTAATACTATTCAGCGTTTGACACTGTATTGTATAAAATAATATATTGTATAAGATAATATCATCTAGTATTGGGTAATGCACTGTATTATAATATATATGATAAAAATAATTTTTTTTAATAAAAATATCCTTTAATAAAAAATTTATATAATTTTCAAAAAATGTCATATGATATTAAATTTTATAAAAATTTATTGACCGTGTGTCCAAAATATAAATTAATTTTTATAAAAAAAAAGGTTCAATTTTTAAAAATTAATATATTGAAAAAATAATTTTTATTTTAATAGATTAATATTAAAATAAATTAAGTTTTCGGAGATCGAGTTTACAGAAAATAAAAGCTTGTGTGTTTCCTTATGGATTTCTAAAGAGTTCTATCTTCTCTCCGAAAACTTAGTATAATGTTCTTACTATAGTTACTAATCTCTGGATGAGGAAGTTAGTATGCTCTACACTTGCCCTGCAAAGGGATCTTGTGTATCAGAAAACAGACTCTGTGATGATCCAGTCTTACGGTCCTCTCATCTTTAAGGATTCATGGATGATAGTCTCCAAGGAAAGAGCTAAGGGGGCGTTTGGTTGAGGAGAAAATTTTATGAATAATAGGAAAATGTGATTACTAGGGAAATAGTTAGAATATGAGTTTGATAGGAAAATGTAAAAAAAGTTGTTTGGTGGGATAAAATTTTGATGGGGAAATTAGATAACTTTTATAAAGTCTATGTTTGGGTGTAGGTAAAATATAGATAGAAAAAAAAGTTGTTTTTACGAAAATAACCTCGTTTTGTTTTTACGAACTGGCACCAACCACATAATTTTATCATCCAATGAAGTCCAAGCCACCATATCCTTAACAGGCAATTCATCGAACAAGTCCAGTGCAGACACCATATCCCCACTCCTGGCATACGCAACAATCAACTCTGTCCAAGAAACCACATCCCGTTCAACCATTTCATCAAACACCTTGCACGCACAATGCAAAAGCCCGGATTTCACATACATATCGATCATGGTGTTGTTGACATACAAATCAGAGTCAAACCCACCAACCAACAGTGTCTGGGCATGAACCTGCGCGCCCAAACTAGGATCGCGAACGACGCCACAAGCAGAAAACAGAGGAGAGAAGGTAAATGACATGGGATGGTGAAGAGAAGAGCAGAGAAGGTAAACGACAGAGCAGAGCAGAGAATGCATCCAATTTTTTTTGTTCCACCGAGTTACCTCCCACAAGGGGTACGCTGGTCTTTTCTTTAGATAGCCAAGTGAGTAAATATGGTGGTTTTCAGCAATACCACCTTGCAAAAGGGAAACTTTGGCCGGCAATCTCGGTAGAAAAAGATAGGGAAATAGGTTTGGTAGCAATCACAGTTAGGTAGCCAAGTGAGGAAGCTAATTCAACCAAACGATGGTTTCGTACATTCCCACTTCTCATTTATCTATCATTCTCAAAAGAATCCTTCAACCAAACAGCCCCTAAGAGGCTAGCCAACCTCTGTGTCATCCCCGATGACAGGCTCCCTGCCCGATGGTGGCAGCTTAAAGGAAACTCTTCGAGTTTCTTCCAGAGAGATGGTAAAGATAGTAATGATATTATATGAGGTGAGTAGGAGAGGAACTTCTCAAACCATGGATAACACAAACCCTGATAACTCCCAGCCTATTATGTTACAATCTTCCTTGTCCCTTCCTAAACACATCCCCTCAAAGATCTCCTCAAAAATAGAAAACCTTATAGAATACTCTTATGTCCCTGAAGATGCAAAAATTCTTGAAACAGTACCACATTTGCTCAGCCCTTACAACATCTTTAAAAGACAAAGATCTGTGTTTAAAAGTATCACTAAGTTGATCTCCACCAAGAGACCAACAATGAAGGAATACGTCCAGTCTTCCAGAATGGATCAGTGTGAGCTACAAGCCACTTCTCAGGAGCAGTATGTAGATCTGGAGATTCCTACGATGTTAATCACTCACTGGAGACAAGAAGGCTATACTGCACTCCATTTTGGTCCAATAAGACTAATCCTTTCACTTCATGGAAGGAAAGGTCTGCCAGTTACAGATCGTGTTGCTCTGCTAGACTCTAGCTTCATCCATTATGAAAATACCGTGATTGGAACTGTACTAACAACTCTTCATGCGGGAAGTGTGGTCTTAACCATCTTTCCAAATTATAATGTGAGCTTGAAAGATAGAACCTTGCCAAAAAAGTTGAAGGTACAGATACAGCTTACAGGAGCTGACCAAGTTTCTGAGGCGTATGCAGCAACTCTTCATCATCAGATGATCTATAGACTTCAAGATCATGTTGTTGATCTCCCCCAGCTGCCTAATAGCCATAGTGATGCTCTGTTTGTTATAGCTAAAAATCCAGAAGATACTCCTTCTATCATTCAGATTCCGAGAAAGATATCTCGAGAAGAGCTGACAGAATTGATTCCTTTAGAATGGCTGACTAATTATGAAAAGATTCATAAAGCCAGCAAACCCATCTAGCCTCATGAGGCGAGTTTCAGAAGATCTGTAGATGGAACCATCAGAACAATCTTCAAGAAGCCTGATGCAGCAGCCAGCAGTTCTACTCTTCCTATCTTCCAGTCTATGATGAAATCTCCATGTTATAAAGAAGATTGGATCCCTGTCCATGGGATAATGCCAGATGGATCTCCCATTTATACTGATCGTATTAATGGTCATTTCATATGGGATGTAGATCCTAATATGTGTGATCCTGAGTGTGATTGTTGGATGCACACGGGAGATACTTCAGATGAAGAAGACGATGAAGAAGAAGATACAAGGAGTCGCAGGCGGCGTTGTAAACCACCTCCTCCTGTTCAAAGAAGATCTGACCCAGACAATGGTCCTTGGGTAGGCATTAAGACTCAGAAAAACCCTGAACCTCTTTGGATCTATAAGAGAGGTCTAGAGATTCTGAGAGAATAAGGACTATTTCCTCCTGAACCACCAAATGACCCTAGCCTTATAACCTGGTCTCCAAAACACCAGCCTGAACCCATACCTTGCATGATGTTTTCACCACATGATTTTCCTCCTTTAGAAATACATACCGACCCAACTACAAGGATCACCACCGATCATGTGATTCATCAAGGAGAAGTCCAGCCAGATGGAAAGCTGAAGCCCTTAAGCCAAGCTGAAGAAGTTCTCAATTGGCAGATTGAAAATGCTAAAGCCCATAATTCTATTCTGAAAAGACTCGACACTAAGGTTGAAAAGATTTGTAATCAGATGGAGACAGTGGAGGATCGTCTGCAACATCTCTCAAAGAAGATGAGAAAGCATTATAAGAAGAACATGGAGCAGATAGCCCAGCTTGAAGAAGAAATCAGAAAGCTAGGCTTTACTCCAGAAGCAAATATGAGAGATAGGGAGATAAGGAGGCTGAAAGCAGAAATTCAAGATCTGGAGAGAATTATTGAACAAAACATATGATCCCAACAAAAGCCAGAACCAGCAGAAAATTATAACCCCTTTTTACCACCTTCTATGCCAAATTATTACTCTCCTTTCCAAAAACCATCAGAATTCTGGACCAACCCTCATCCTCCAAAACCTTGGACTTTTCTAACCAGTCAGCCTTATGACCAAAAGCCTAGAAGAGAAAGAGAAAGTAGAGAAAGAGGAAAACAACCTTCTACTTCTAGAAAACATTCATCTAGAACTAGAATGGAAACAACTCCTTCCTTGTCCTCGGACTCTACAGACCGTATGAATAATCCCAGTTCTTCAAAGAGAACTTTTGAGACTGTAGATCTCAAAGAACAGTTTGCCATAACCCAAACAGAACCCCAAGACACAGATGATTCTCAATCCTCTGAAACCACATAATCCTCCTCAACCTCTTCAGATGAATCCCTGAGTTCTGAAGAAGCCTTTGAACCAAACTATCAAACACCTGAAACCACCCTTGAAACTTCTGAAGAAGAACAATCAGATGAGACAGATTCTTCTGAGACAGATTCTTCTGATCTTTCAGAAGCCAATTATGCCAATATTACTAGCATACTGATGGCTAGAACTGCAGAATCCAGAGTTGAAACATACTATGATTCTCCTGAATCTGAAGCAGGTAATGCTACTAGTGGAAATCAGCCAAAGAAGCCAACCTCTGGAGGACCTTGGTTTACATTTGATGATATTTCTCCACACCTATGGAGAAAGAGACTTCTAGAATTTGGAGCATGGATAGATACTAAGTTGTTAGCTGCTGATGCTGATCCCTACAAGGTGATGGAAGAATTTTGCTCCAAAATGATTGGTTCTCTGAAAGAATGGTATCACAACTTGGGAAGTGTCAGACAAGATCAACTTCACCAAGTAGGTACTTCCTCTGGAATGCTAGGAGTTCTTCACCGAGAATTCATTGGAGATGGAGACATAATTGACAAGAAGAACAGGCAAGAGTTTTTTCAAATGAAGTGCTGCTTTTTGAAGATAAAAGATCTAGAAAAGCATTTTAAAAGAATGATGCAGAAATTCTATTTGCTGAATGGATACAATGATCCAAGCCTCAAAAACACTTATGTGGCTTATTTTCCTAAAGAGATTCAGCCAGAGCTTAACAGAATGGCGATTGCTCAAGGGAAAGATTTCACAGCCCTCACTATGGGCCAGATTCACCAGCTGACTCTTGAAGCGGTGGATAAACTTTGCAAGCAGCATAAGTATATGACTGACCTGATGAATCAGAGGTCAAAGTACACTCAAGCCTGTAAGAAGCCTTATCTAGAGATAAAATGCAAAGATAGCAATTGTGATTACGGGCCAAAGAAAAGGAACCATTTCAAGAAGTATAATCCGAAGCAAAAAGGCAGAAACAAAAAGAACCTAAAACAATATAGGTTCTTCAAGAAGAAGAAGTTTCGGGGAAAGAATAAAGGCCAGAGATGTTTCATTTGCAAGGAGAAAGGTCATTTTGCAAAGAACTGCCCCAACAAATCAGATAAAGTAGTAAAAATGATAACTGCTTTGAATCTTGACGAAGGAGATGCAGAATCTTTGTACTCAGAACAAAGCACTGGAGATGAAGACAGTGTCTTTGCACTACAAGATTCCTCCTCTAATTCTGATAGTGATGTTCCAATTTTTGCTATAAATGAAGTATTCTACATCAGTCCAGAAATACCTAAGCCCAGTGTAGAAGTTCATATTTTATCATCCAAATTCAGTCATCCTAAAAAGGTGATTGCATTCATGGATACTGGTGCTGCAAGATCGATGATGGATCCCAAGATCTTACCTCCTGAAGCATGGAAAAAGGAGACAACTTATTTTATAGCTGCTGATGGCAAAGCATTCAGAACTAATTTGATCACTAAACATCCTATAGGGATAAGATTTTTCCCTGAATGTGTTATCTGGACAAATGTGATTGGAACTCCTCTGCCAGATAAAGACATTTTGATAGGCATGGATGTCTACACTAAAGCCAAAAAGCTTCAAATCCTTCCTCAAGGGATATGATTCAAAAGAGATTTCAAGCCTTATTCATAAACCTCAAGATTATATGCTCTTTCTGAAGCTCCTCCTGAACTTGATGATATCAAAGGGAAACTGTTACCTCTGTGTACAGAAAATCATGGGGAATTCTCTTATCCAAATCCTTTGTGGAAGAATGAAGACTTTTTTGTACAGCTTCCCTTCAAGCTCAATGAAGATATTAATCCAACCAAAGCAACTTATCCAGGAATGTCCCCATCAGACCTTATATTGGCTAGAATTGAATGCCAAGAACTGCTAAAGCAAGGACTGATAGAGCCTACCAAATCTCCATGGGCATGTCAAGCCTTTTATGTGGAAAAAAGGTCAGAAAAAATTCGAGGCAAGAAAAGATTAGTGATTGACTATAGGCCTCTAAATCATTTTTTGCAGGATGATAAGTTTCCTATCCCAAAGGTTGATACACTTCCTATCCTTTTTAAGCATGCTCATATCTTTTCCAAGTTTGACATGAAAACAGGTTTTTGGCAACTTGGATTAGATCCTGCTGATAGATACAAGACTGCTTTCTGCATTCCGAATGCCCAATACCAATGGAAAGTGCTTCCATTTGGTCTCAAAGTGGCTCCTTCTCTTTTCCAGAAAGCAATGACCAGAATTTTTGCCCCACTTTTAGATACAATTCTTATCTATATTGATGATGTTCTTTTTTTTCTAAAAATATGGAAGAACACAAGAAGCTGCTCAACCAGTTTGCAGAACTAGCTAATCAATATGGACTTATGCTCTCCGAGAAGAAGATCCATATTGCCCAGACTGAAGTTGATTTTCTGGGAATGCATTTCTCAAAAGGAATGTACCAGCCACAGCCACACATTGCAAAAGGACTTGCAGAATATCCTGATGAAAATCTCACTTTTAAACAGATTCAACAGTTTTTAGGAATTGTTAATTATGTGAGAGATTTCATTCCTAATGCAGCAAAGTATACCAGTGTACTGTCCAAGCTGTTAAAGAAAGATCCTCCTCCGTGGGGTCCAGAACAAACTCAAGCTGTTAAGGAACTAAAGAGGATTGCTCAGAATCCACCAGCTCTGAAGATTCCCAGTACTGGTAAAAGAATTCTTCAGACAGATGCTAGAGATCATTTCTGGGGAGCGGTTCTCATTGAAGAAGTTGACAACAAGAAGTACTACTGTGGACATGCAAGTGGTCAATTTACAGATGCAGAACTCCATTACCATACCACTTATAAGGAAGCCCTGACAGTCAAAAATGGAATCAAGAAATTTGATTTCCATCTTCGAGGTCACAATTTTGAAGTCCAGATGGATAATTCTTCTTTTCCAAAAATCCTGGAATTCAAGAACAAAATGCCACCAGATCCTCAAATCCTCAGGTTAAAAGATTGGTTTTCCAGATATGATTTCACCGTCAAACACATCAAAGGAAGCCATAACATTATCCCTGACCTCTTATCTAGACCTTCCAGATTAACCAAACCAAAAGCCCCTGTCCAAGTCATTTCCAGCATAGCCAGTGTTCCATTTCCTCTGATATACATGAATGAACCATTACCTAGAACAGCCAAACAAAAAAGAGTCTATCCTCCAGAATTAGGCCAACCTACCTCAGTCTACCAGATCCAAAAGTTTGCCAAAGACTTTTATTTTTATTACTGTTATAAGGTAGGAAAAGAAAAAACACAAGAAATTATTCCCTCTGTTTTTAACCCAGAAATTCCTTTCCTGCACATCCTAGAAGTATTTCCTGCCATAGGATGGGATATTTCAGAAAACACACTATGGTGCATTTGGTGTCTCACTGTTAATTATTCAGTTCCTCTTGCTCTTAAAGTCCAAAGGGCTTATGAGATCCTTATAACTCCTGATGCAGTAGATGCTTTCTTATGGACTTTGTTGGAATGGTATTCTCCTATACCATGGTGGAGAAAAGAACTACACAAGATTATTCTAGCCAAGGAACAAGAAGGAAAAACTGAAGAAGAGATCACAAAGATCACTGCCATTTTCATTATTCACAGACCTTACTGGCAAAGGCCCGATGGAATTCTTTGGTCTCAAAATATTGCATATCTTTGGGAATATTTCAATGATTACCATTACAGCCCAGTTCATCACATGACCTAGGCCCGAGTTCCTCACAAGCCCAAGATCCAATGCAAATTGATTTGATCTTTGAT
>NW_026898312.1:0-49981 GCF_033153095.1 Gastrolobium bilobum
TGGGAAAAATGAACTCACCCTGTTTTATGGTGGGTTGGCGGGTCAACCCACCAACTCGTCAATTAAAAAAATAAATAATTAAAATTTTAAAATAAATTATATTTTATTAATTTTTCTAATATTATTTATTTTATTTCACACTTCTTTTAATTTTTCTCAATCTTAATCTTAAATGTATACTAATATTTGTCAAAACATTCTTTAGGAACTCATTCGTCTCCATATAAAGATAACATTTGTCATAAATAAAATTGTTATTCTTTATTTTTTCTAAGAAGTAGTAATGTAAAATAAAAATTGGAGATCACAAAAATTTAATGACAAATGAAATACTACTTAATTGTAAAATATATATATATATAACCCGACGGGTCAACCCGTTTTGACCCACTTCTAGGCGGGGCGGGTTGAAGTGGGTTGGTGGGTTGAAAATCTCAACCCAACTCGTCTCGTTTTGGCGGGTTGACCCGCCGGGCAGTGGCGGAGCCACGTTGTGGCCTACAGTTGCCTTGGCACTGGCTTATTTAGCCACGTTCATTTAGCTACATTTGAAAAGTAGCAAATTCTGTTCAAATTTTTTGAAAATTAGCCACGTTTTGGTCGTAGCCAAAGAACCGTAGCTATTTGGGCACTAGCTGAATTTTTTGGCACTTGCTAACATGTCATGCTGGCTCCGCCACTGCCGTCGTGCTCAACCCATATGGTCACCCCTAAATTTACATATAAAGTAGAGTCATCAAAACAGGCTATCTCTTCCTGTTAGGCCCTAGCTCGCACGAGTTAAGGCAAAAAATCCTACAAATAAAAAAGCCTGCATGAGCCAAAAACTAATATAATCCCACGAGATAGGGCCTGTCCACGAGCCAAAATTTCATATAAGTCAATCATTTGCTTGTTCCTTTTCATACTCCGGTGTAGTTTCCTCTAGCATTTTGTTGTGTTCGTTTGGGCTGTTGACTGGTAGTGCCGCCACTCTTCAGACGAAATTCGTTCTATCCTGGGAGACAAGTGTCCTTCTACCTTAGGCATCAGTGAGGGGTTTAATTGTTTATAATTGCACAGTGATAATTCTGATCATCTACCTCCTCCTCTGCTTTATACATGGGTTCAAACCTCTCAGTGATTTAACATCACCCACTGTCTTCAATAACAATCTTAAGACAATTGAATGCCAATAAATGCATAACATTTCACACATAATAATTAATATAACAAAATATTCATGTCATAAGTATTTCTCATTTATCATACTATACCATTAAATGACATCAAATGTCACTGCATTTCTCATTGAACCAGCATCAAAATAAGCACATCAAACCAAAAGGTCATATATCAATTTTTGGTACCATGCTTATAAATATATAAAGCCATTTCACAAAAGACTTAATATAATTGGAAAGACCATCAACCATCAAACAGGATTCGTCACATGGCATGGTTGTCTTACACGAAACAATTCTTTTAGAATAAAGGCATGCATATAATTAGTCATATATATACAATCAAAGGCCACAAACCCAAAATTATATGTAGGCATTAATTCAAAAATCATAACCAATCAATGGAAACCTTTCAATTTTTCATTATGGTCCTCTGTAATTTTAATTCAAGTGCCTCAATATACAAAGCATCAATATGTTTACTTCCATGAATTTCACTCATGGTTTCAAAAATCATATATTCAACAATAATAAACTGGAAAGAAAGACCGTAACAGTGCATTAAAACTACAAAGGCTATTCAAAACCATTATGAACACGAAGATCGAGAAACCCAATGTGAAGCACTTTCACAATTCATGATTACAAAATTCAATGCAATTCATGAGTCTATGGGTATATAGCGGAACATTATCATTTCAATAATCATGATATTACCAACCGATGCTTACGGTTCCAACCATGACATTTCGATGTTCTCAAAGAAATGGAAACTAACAGTACATCTTTCCATGCAAAATCAACACATTAGTTGTTGTGACAAAAAACAATCGGTTATTACAAGAAACCGATACGTTCTCAAATTAAGCCGAGACATAATATAAGTATATATATTCCACGATCATGCACATTCAATTCATGAAATTCTGAAACAGTATTTACAATGATAGAATCCAACATAAAACATGATAATATATATCAAAGAAAGCATGAAACTGTAACAGCAATTAGAAAAGAAACCAATTTCTATGCACGTTGTACGAAACAACGATGGAAATGTCAAAATCAAATTTATTTATTCTTTTTTTAAAAAATTCAATTAAGACAAATCTGAATGAGTTTTAAAGTTGCATGGTTACGTAACTTTTGAAATCAGACACGAACGAAAATGATATATATATATATAAAATTCAAAGCCACAAATTGCAACGTTAGCAACTAAGTGCAGATCAATTGCATTGCGGTAAATTCCGATCTTCAAAAACACAGATTAATGAAATATAATGTCGCATAAGATATAATATTATATATCAATTGGAAATCTAAAGACACATATTTCCAGTCATAGAAAAGTGATACCATTCACATATTATTCATGCAAACAGAAATTATACTATGATTAATCACACAGATTAATCACACAATAAATAAAAAACAGTATATAAAACAGAAAATAAAATATACTAATCACAGGTTCAAAACACCAAAATTGTCTTAAGATTGTTAATGGAATTTCTAATTCTGTGTTGAGTGTTTGATTCTGTGTTGTTGAAATTATGTTTTTACTTTACCGTGTCTCGGTTCTGTTCGTTTTCATACTGGTTTGAATTTTTCATTTAAAAAAAAAACGGAAAATTTGTATACACGGTTAACCCTCGGTTTGTTTTGAAACAACCACAGAAATAAAGGGATCTGTTTAATATAATACACTATATATATGTTAAATTGGTTAGCATTGGTGTATCGATTTTCGTGTCCATGCTTTTGAATAGCATTTTCAACACTGTACTCTCGATTTTTTGTACAAAGATTATTATAATATTGGTTTTTCATATTGATTTTGAAAAGTAATTTATCGATGGTCGTGCCTTCATATTGGTTTTGATATATACTACAGTACGGTTTGCTTTTGAATACGGAAGTATGTATAAAACCAAAACCTTGCCTTGATATTTGAAAACTACTTCGTGAATATTGTTCTAATATGATATTTGTTAGTTTTCGTGATTTGTCTTCTACATATATATACATCTTCTATTACGTAATATATATGTTATTGTTCTAAAAGTCCTGTGTGGATTTTGGCTTTCATATATATCATTTGTTTCTCGTTTATCGTGCTACATTGTATTTTAAATAGAATGTGTCATGTTGATGCTTGAATTAATGTTTATAATTGATATGCGATTGCTTATCAAATGCACTGTGTGTGAACCGTGGATGTCTTTTGCAAGTGAAACCATATGAAGTTTCTTTCTCAATAGATATCATGTATTACTTGATGCATTACGGCTTTCGGATGCCATTAGACACTGCATGTTGTGTTTTGGTTTGTGAAAAAAAAAAAAAAAATTTGATAGCCATTACTGTGGCACGAAATGTTGCACCGAATGGTTGATCTTGAGAGTCAGACCAAAATGTCTCCGTTGATTCATGGACTCATACCATGTATAAAGGGTGCATTGCAATTAAATCCATGATTGCACATAAAAAAAAAGGAACTCGAAAGGGTCAGTTTTGAAATGCATGAATTGATGCATAAAATAGTTTTTGGTGGAAACTTGATGGGGTTTTCACAGTTGGAATTTGATGGTTACATTTGAATAAGTAACCACAAGTGAACCAAACGGTTCATGTGAATTTATGGCTGAAGCACAATTTCATGTTGCCATAATCGTATCCGGCCCGAATTAATTTTGTCATCTAAATATTGAGTTTCTTAATTTATTGGCTTTAATTGAATTTGTAGTGGGGCTATTATTATGAGAGTTGAATACGTGATTAATATATATGTGCATTTTTTGAGAATATGTGTTGACTGCAATGTTGCAAACAATACATAATAATTGTGTTTTTGCATGAAAGAAAAATAACTTTGAGAATGCAAAATGTGGAATCTTAAATTCTCTGTGTTTGCAAAATATTTGCATTTTGGAATTAAAGTATGATAAATTTCTTGAAAATATCTGAGTTGATTTAATTCCAAATTATATGTTTTATTTCAAATATCATAAATGATGTGACGATTATGTATCATTTTAAGGGTTAAATTGGAATTTATTATTTGATATATGTGTTATAGTCGAATAATGTTAAATTGAAAGTTTAAGGTATTAGGGAGCGATCAAGGGGGAGATTACGATGACCCTTTGAGAAATTTGTTTAGAGTTTGAAATTTTACACAAAACGATGGCTTCTTATGCTCCACAATCCAATGGGATTGTTGAGAGGAATGATGTCCTCTTTGAGGAATTTTGTTTAGAGTTTGGTACTATATATCAAACGATTGCTCCTTATGGTGTTGCAATTTAATGTGATTGCGTATAAAGAACCAGACATTAAATAAAATGATGTTGTTGATGTCTGGTTTATGGGGCAAAGTCATTTAATGACAAATTATATAATCAGTAAAGTACCCCACAAGAAAATTAAGAACATTCCCTATGAAATGTGGAAAGGTAGGGAGCCTACCTTGAATTATCTTGAAGTGTGGGGGTGTTTGGCTAAGGTTGCGGTTCCTAAACCTAAAAGGTTGAAAATCAGACCTAAAACTGTGGATTGTGTATTCATTGGTTATACAGGTTTCTGGTTTATAAATCTGATGTTTCAGATATACATGTTAATACGGTTATTGAGTCAAGGGAAGTTACTTTCCTTCAAGACGTATTTCCGTATAAGAAAATATATGAATCAAGTGGTAATAATGATGATCAGGTTGTGATACCTCAGGATGCTACAACTGATACTGATCCTGTAGAGGATGTAGAAGATGAACCTAAACGTAGCAAGAGGCAAAGGACCGCCACATCCTTTGGACCTGATTTTATGACATATCTATTAGAAAATGAGCCTCGGACGTATAAGGAAGCTATAAAGTCCCCGGAAAGACCATTCTGGGAAGAAGCTATCAATAGTGAAATAGAATCTATCTTGTCCAACCACACTTGGGAATTGGTAAATCTTCCTCCTGGCAATAAGCCTTTAGGAAGTAAGTGGGTTTTCAAAAGAAAAATGAAAGAGAATGGCACTATTGATAAATATAAAGCAAGGCTTGTGGTAAAAGGTTACAGGCAACGTGAAGGTCTCGATTTTTCGATACTTATTCACCGGTTACAAGGATCACATCTATTAGGATGTTGATCGCGGTAGCTGCATTGAATGGATTACAAATACATCAAATGGATGTTAAGACTGCCTTCTTAAACGGCGACCTGGAAGAAGAGATATATTTAGAACAACCTGAAGGTTTTGTTGTTCCAGGACAAGAACGGAAAGTTTGTCGCTTATTAAAATCCCTTTATGGGTTAAAGCAAGCTCCAAAACAATGGCTTGAGAAATTTGACAAAGTTATGTTATCAAATGAATTTCGAATTAATGAATGTGACAAATGTGTCTATGTTTGAAATACTGAAAAAGGTTTTCCCATTGTCTGTCTTTATGTAGACGACATGTTGATCATGGATAGTAATAATCAAATGATTAATGTTACTAAACAATTACTTAAAAGTAAGTTTGATATGAAAGATATGGGGATAGCAGACGTTATCCTAGGTATTAAAATCCATAGAACATCTACAGGGTTGGCCTTATCACAGGCTCACTATATAGCTAAGGTTCTTGAGAAATTCAAGAGTTTGAATATAACTCCTGTGAGGAACCTGTAGATTCTAATTTGAGTTTATTAAAGAACACTGGTAAAGCTACAGCACAAAAGCTATATGCTCAAGTGTTGGGAAGCCTTATGTATGTTATGAACTGCACCAGACCTGATATTGCTTATGCAGTAAGTCTGTTAAGTCGCTTTACCAGTAATCCAAATGAGAATCATTGGAAAGCTATGGTAATAGTTTTGGGATACTTGAAGTATACTCAGAATTATGCTTTGTATTACGAGAAATACCCTGCGGTTATAGAAGGGTATTGTGATGCAAATTGGATCACCGGCTCTAACGACACTAGATCCACAAGTGGATATGTGTTTACCCTTGGTGGAGGTGCTATGTCTTGGAAATCGTCCAAGCAAACCTGCATTGCAAGGTCAACCATGGAAGCATAATTTATTGCTTTAGATAAGGCCGGGGAAGAAGCCGAATGGCTTCGTAATTTTATTGAGGATGTTCCTAATTGGCCAAGACCGGTACCATCCGTATGCATACATTGTGATAGCCAAGCAGCTATTGGAAGGGCCAAGAACGTCATGTATAACGGTAAGTCTAGACACATACGTCGAAGACATGATACCGTAAGACAACTATTCTCGAATGGAATCATTTCAATTGACTATGTTAAGTCTAAGGAAAACATAGCGGATCCGTTAACCAAAGGGATTCCTAAAGAGTTGGTTGAAAATTTGTCGAAAGGAATGGGTTGTTTTTTCTTTTTCTTTCGTACTGTAAACAATGAAACGGTTTTCATATCTATCTATATTTATGAAAGCCAAGTGACTTTATTAAATGCTTGTGCACAGCGGTTTATTGCAATCGAAGAATTCTATGCATATATTATTATATTATGAAGGTTTACGGTTAATAATAACCATTGAATGAGTCTCGGTTATCAATTCCATGCATGGCTGGCAATTTATATATATGTTTATATGGCCTGTTTCAATACCTTTAAGGTCGAAGGAAGTTGCCTTTTTAAAAAAAAAAATGGAAATTCTGGTTCTATTCTTTTATAC
Source organism: Gastrolobium bilobum (assembly GCF_033153095.1). Taxonomy (NCBI): domain Eukaryota; kingdom Viridiplantae; phylum Streptophyta; class Magnoliopsida; order Fabales; family Fabaceae; genus Gastrolobium; species Gastrolobium bilobum. The sequence goes on from NW_026898312.1 coordinate 6,844, forward strand.
ATGGCATCTGTAACATTTACGGATTTGACAAACTCAACTTCGAAATAGTAAATGCATTTATGGCATTGAATTTATGATTGGAAATTAAATTTCAAACCTTGATTTGGTGTCAACCTCTTGCAGATTGAAAATGTTTCTTTGAAACATTGCATCTTTTGAATTTAAAGGAAAAAAAATGGCAGTTTATTAACTATCTATTTTATAACTTGCTGCTGGAGCATTTTCCTTGTTTTATCTTGGTTTGATACTTCATTATTTAAATTTAAGTTGTGACAGTTATTACGTAGCCTCCATCATGTAATCGGTTATTGGGTTTTCTTACATGATATGAATCCAACTATGTTGGGATATGGACAAACATCATTTATAAAGGTGATAATTATTACACCCAACGTTATGGGTGTCCTGGTGGCAAGTGTGATGTACTATCATCTTTTGAGGAACCAAGGTTAGAAACCTTTTGGCCATTGGAGTGTGATTTTATTTCTTATGTGAATTTAACCACCACGCCACTGTAGGTGGTATACTAAGTTTTTGGCATTTTTGAATATGTCAAGTGAATTAACATTGCTTGTTGTCATTCAAGTAATCTGAGGACAAATGGATGCGTTTTAATATCTATAATACGTTGATAATGATGCATCGAATGGATATCGTGATGATGATCCATTGGAGAATTAATACATTTATTTCGTGGGAAATCTCTCGATTTCTTTGAATGAATATATATGAAGCAACTAATGAGTGTCATTACTCGTTTATGTGTATGAATGCATTGTGATTAATTGCATTAATTGAGATGTGATTTAAATGTGGAAATTAGTTATGTATTGCATTGGATTCAATTACCTATGATTTGGATGTCATAAATGATATGCTGGTTGTGTATTATTTTATGGTTAACAGGAAGTTTATGGTGAGATATATTCAATTTTTGTAGAGTCATAAAGTCTCTCCATATATGTTTAACGATTTTGATTTTATGATAGCCAGTGATAATTCTTTCTTAATTCCACTGTGTTAAAGATGGATATAAAAGTTTTATGTCCAATGAAATATTCTGTATTATATGAACGTGGAAAGAGCTATCTTAGTCATGGCATGATCAAAGTCAATGTGATGGCTTTAAATGTTGTCAATGACATAATAATTGTATATTATTTTATGGTAATGTTCAGTAAGAAAATTAAAGGCATAAGGAGCAATCTAGTGGGGAGAGTATGATGCCCCTTCGAGAAATTTTGTTTAAAGTTTGGTATTACATACCAAAAGATGGCTCCTTATGCTTCAGAATCCAATAGTATTGCTGAGAGAAAGAACCAAACATTAAATGAAATGATGTTGTTGACGTCTGGTTTGTGGGGGAAAATCATTTTAATGATAAAGTGTACAATCAATAAAGTACCCCACAAGAAAAATTAAGAACACCCCCTATGAAATATGGAAAGGTAGGGAGCCTACCTTGAATTATCTTGAAGTGTGGGGGTGTTTGACAAAGAGCATACCATACGACATATGGAAAGGAAAGAAGTCATCCCTGAAATATTTTAGAGTGTGGGGGTGCTTGGCTAAGGTTGCGGTTCCTAAACCTAAGAAGTTGAAAATCGGACCTAAAACCGTGGATTGTGTATTCATCGGTTATGCACTTAATAGTAGTGCTTATCGGTTTCTAGTTTATAAATCTGATGTCTCAGACATACAAGTTAATACGGTTATTGAGTCAAGGGAAGTTACTTTCTTTGAAGACGTATTTCCGTATAAGAAAATACAAGAATCAAATGGTAATAATGATGACCAGGTTGTGATACCTCGGGATGCTACAACTAATATTGATCCTGTAGAGGATGTAAAAGATGAACCTAGACGTAGCAAGAGGCAAAGGACCGCCACATCCTTTGGACATGATTTTACGACATATTTATTAGAAAATGAGCCTCGAACGTCTAAGGAAGCTATAACGTCCCCGGAAGGACCATTCTGGGAAGAGGCTATCAATAGTGAGATAGAGTCTATCTTGTCCAACCACACTTGGGAATTGGTAAACCTTCCTCCTGGCAATAAGCCTTTAGGAAGTAAGTGGGTTTTCAAAAGAAAAATGAAAGAGAATGGCACTATTGATAAATATAAAGCAAGGCTTGTGGTAAAAGGCTACAGGCAACGTGAAGGTCTCGATTATTTCATACTTATTCACCGGTTACAAGGATCACATCCATTAGGATGTTGATCGCGGTAGCTGCATTGAATGGATTACAAATACATCAAATGGATGTTAAGACCGCCTTCTTAAACGGCGACCTGGAAGAAGAGATATATTTAGAACAACCTGAGGGTTTTGTTGTTCCAGGACAAGAACAGAAAGTTTGTCGCTTAATAAAATCCTTTTTACGGGTTAAAGCAAGCTCCAAAGCAATGGCATGCGAAATTTGACAATGTTATGTTATCAAATGGATTTCGAATCAATGAGTGTGACAAATGTGTCTATGTTCGAAATACTGAAAAAGGATTTGTCATTGTCTGTCTTTATGTAGACGACATGTTGATCATGGGTAGTAATAATCAAATGATTAAAGCTACTAAACAGTTACTTAATAGTAAGTTTGATATGAAAGATATGGGGATAGCAGACATTATCCTAGGTATTAAAATCCATAGAACATCTGCAGGGTTGGCCTTATCACAGGCTCACTATATAGCTAAGGTTCTTGAGAAATTCAAAAGTTTGAATATAACTCCTGTGAGGAACCCTGTCGATTGTAATCTTAGTTTACTAAAGAACACTGGTAAAGCTACAGCACAAAAGCTATATGCTCAAGTGTTGGGAAGCCTGATGTGTGTTATGAACTGCACCAGACCTGATATTGCTTATGCAGTAAGTCTGTTAAGTCTCTTTACTAGTAATCCAAATGAAAATCATTGGAAAGCTATGGTAAGAGTTTTGGGATACCTGAAGTATACTCAAAATTTTGCTTTGCATTACGAGAAATACCTCGCAGTTATAGAAGGGTATTATGATGTAAATTGGATCACCGGCTCTAACGACACTAGATCCACAAGTGGATATGTGTTCACCCTTGGTGGAGGTGCTGTGTGTCTTGGAAATCATCCAAGCAGACCTGCATTGCAAGGTTAACCATGGAAGCAGAATTTATTGCTTTAGATAAAGCCGGTGAAGAAGCCGAATGGCTTCGTAACTTTATTGAGGATGTTCCTAATTGGCCAAAACCGATACCATCTGTATGCATACATTGTGATAGCCCAGTAGCTATTGGAAGGGCCAAGAACGTCATGTATAACGGTAAGTCTAGACACATACGTCGTAGACATGATACCGTAAGACAACTACTCTCGAATGGAATTATTACAATTGACTATGTTAAGTCTAAAGAGAACATAGCGGATCCGTTAACCAAAGGGATTCTTAGAGAGTTGGTTGAAAATTTGTCGAAAGGAATGGGTTTAAGGCCTATCAATTGTTGAGCATTGCGGTAACTCTACCTAGAAGAGTGGAGATCCCATGAACTAGGTTCAAAGAGACAACTAAGTGATGGTCGACTGTTCAAACACTGTGGAGTTTTTAAACTCATACTCATTCCTAAGACAAGACAGTGTATTATGAGGGTAAGCATTTAGGCTTTTAATGATTTCTTAATCTGTTGTGTTCAGATGATGTATAGTGAGTTACATCAAAAGAAATCACCTATGTGAGTGTGAAGTGAGGGCCGCTTCTATGAGAATTTTTCAAAGGCCGATTCTCTAAAACACTCGCAGAACCAGGCAGGTGACCCACGGCCAAAATGGGCGCAACAAAGGACCAACAATGCTAGAGAAGCAATTGTGTGACTCCTATTGTCTAGGTATACACTAAAGGTTGACGGTTCAAGTCGACCTAGACCACCGATTGACCGAGTATATCCGATAGGTTTTCACTAGAGAAGGTTCAAAGGTAACTCCACCTGTCTCGATGCAGTTGTTTCTCGTTGAGGAAATTACACTTTGCATTTATACTCTTATGCATTTATTGTCACGGTGATTTGACTTTTTATCCATGTGGGGGATTGTTGGAATTTATATATATATATATATAAATTGTATAGACAATCTATTGGTTATGAATAAGAAGTTTGGTAGTGAAAAGGTGTGCCTTTTCGTCGACAAACAGATGTATCTTTTCATCCTAAACGATGTGTTGTTTCATCCTTGAATGGGTGTCTTTTCGTGTTGAACGAATGTGTCTTTTCGTGTCGAACGAATGTGTCTTTTCGTGTCCAACGGATGTGTTGTTTCGTCATCGAATAGGTGCCTTTTGGAACGTGACTTTACGTTGTCTATAAATAGACACTGACACCTTCATAAAATGGATCCAATTTTTCTGCACTGAAACTCTGCCGGAATTTTTCTCCTTCCGGTTTTGCATGTTCCTTTTCATACTCCGGTGTAGTTTCCTCTGGCATTTTGTTGTGTTCGTTTGGGCTGTTGACTGGTAGTGCCGCCACTCTTCAGACGAAATCCGTTCTATCCTAGGAGACAAGTGTCCATCTACCTTAGGCATCAGTGAGGGGACAAATTGTCTTAAGGAGACACGTTCTGTGGGCTCGGATTTTATCCTTCTGATTTTGCATATCTGATTCATCATTCTGTCTTTCTCTAATACCTGACAAGTAAGTCTATTTTTTTTAATTGTTTATAATTGCACAGTGATAATTCTGATCATCTACCTCCTCCTCTGCTTTATACATGGGTTCAAACCTCTCAGTGATTTAACATCACCCACTGTCTTCAATAACAAATTAATCACACACTAAACTTAAACAACTATTAAGCTCCTCTTATATACTTTTTAAAAGCAAAGGCAAAGTAATAATACTGAGTGAACTGAAACTGAGCTTCTAAGATTCATTCAGTTATAAAAAACTTATCACTACAAACAAAAGTAACAATACAGACACAATGAATAAACCATAGACTATAGAGCACAAACAAATACATGACGTACAATATTAATAATGAGGATTTAAGAAAAAATAAAGGTATGGTATGGTGTGGTATGGTATCGGAAGTTACCTTATCCTCAGCAGCAAGTAAAGGAAGATTTTTGGGAAGAATCTCAACTCAAGAGGCTCAGAGTCGGGTGCCATCAAGAGGAGAAATGCCTCTGTTCAGTGTCTTTTTTTAGCTGAGCTACAAATACAAATAAAAATACATGTTTTATGGTCGCTGAAACAAAAAGAAAAAAGAAAAAAACGCAATAACACACTTAAAATAAATGGTAGAACCAACGAAATGAAATGAAATGAAATAAAAGCAGAGGCGAAAGAAAGTTCCTTTCCTGTGAGTTGAGGAGCTGCTTGTAGTTGGTAGCTTATCTTGTTGAACAAGATCTTCAACAGTATTGTTATTGTGAGTTGAGCTGAGCTTGATTGAAGAGAAGAGAAGAGAAGAGAAGGGGGCTAGGCTTAGGATTTTTCTTTGGTGGAGAAGAGAGAGAGAGAGAGAGAGAGAGAAGAGAGAGGAATAACCCGCCCAATTTTAGATGAAAAATCTTTGAAAATTGTAAATTGTAAATTTGTTATCTGAGATGAGACTGCATCTGCATGTTTCGGATTATGCATTGAGAGGTGAGAGAGACTAAGAGCAATGGTTGGTTATTTTGATCAGTTTTGTTTTGGCCCAATCCAATCCATCTTTAATTAATTATAATAAAACTTTAAATTATAATATTTGCGCTGAAATCAAATTATTATAGATTACCTGCTAAAAAGCGCGCGCGTGGTCAAGTGTCCAAAGCACATTACATTGATTTGCATTGGAGAGGGCCACACTTGACTTGACAATCAGACACTACACTACACTGAGTAAAAGCAATGCAATGAATGGACTTGGGTCGGGTGTTATTTTCAGCAGCATCATCTTTGTTTTGTTTTGTTTTGGGCCCAATCCAATCCATCTTTGTTTTGTCACTTACATACATCGAGGAGGGAGGGTAAATAAATAAATGTTAATTAAAATGCTAATTAATATATCTGATTCTATATCCTATACTATACTACCGTAGGAGAGGAGGGGGGAATAAATTATTATTATTAACTACTCAATGAAAGAATTAAATTATAGAACAGTTTCGGATCTTAAAAAAATTATTTAGAAAGTATCTCATAGACTTTCTTTTACATAGAGGGCCTATAAACTTATAGGCCGACCTTTAAATGTGAGTACTATAAACATGCTTTTAACGTTGGTTGGCCCGCCCCGCCCCGCCACCAACCCGCCAAAAACGGGACAGGGCGGGTTAACCCGCCATTAAATATGGGTGGGAAAAATGAACTCACCCCGTTTTATGGTGGGTTGGCGGGTCAACCCACCAACCCGTCAATTAAAAAAATAAATAATTAAAATTTAAAAATAAATTATATTTTATTAATTTCAATCTCAATCTTAAATGTATACTAATATTTGTCAAAACATTCTTTAGGAACTCATTCGTCTCCATATAAAGATAACATTTGTCATAAATAAAATTGTTATTCTTTATTTTTTCTAAGAAGTACTAATGTAAAAAAAAAATTGGATATCACAAAAATTTAATGACAAATGAAATACTACTTAATTGTAAAAAAAATATATATATATAACCCGACGGGTCAACCCGTTTTGACCCACTTCTAGGCGGGGCGGGTTGAAGTGGGTTGGTGGGTTGAAAATCTCAACCCAACTCGTCCCGTTTTGGCGGGTTGACCCGCCGGGCAGTGGCGGAGCCACGTTGTGGCCTACAGTTGCCTTGGCACTGGCTTATTTAGCCACGTTCATTTAGCTACATTTGAAAAGTAGCAAATTCTGTTCAAATTTTTTGAAAATTAGCCACGTTTTGGTCGTAGCCAAAGAACCGTAGCTATTTGGGCACTAGCTGAATTTTTTGGCACTTGCTAACATGTCATGCTGGCTCCGCCACTGCCGTCGTGCTCAACCCATATTGTCACCCCTAAATTTACATATAAAGTAGAGTCATCAAAACAGGCTATCTCTTCCTGTTAGGCCCTAGCTCGCACGAGTTAAGGCAAAAAATCCTACAAATAAAAAAGCCTGCATGAGCCAAAAACTTATATAATCCCACGAGATAGGGCCTGTCCACGAGCCAAAATTTCATATAAGTCAATCATTTGTCATTAATTAAAATTGTGACAGTAGCAAACAGGCATCACCAAAACCTTATCTGAAATTTCCATCCCTGATCCATCTACCGCTCCCAACTTCTACACTATATAATCAACTATAATGGAAAGAACAAAAAATCTTTACGTAATCCTCCAAGACAAGCAATCAATGAGATAAAATAAACCATGTTGTCATATAATTGAATGGAAATTGATTTCTCAACAAAATAGCTTTAGGCTTCTTTTCAATGGTATGAGATTCACCATTATTGCCTTTATTTTATTTAGCTGTTGATTTCATTAGCAATTTTCGTCTAGCTTCTTTCCTTTGTCATTATTTTCTATCATCCCACCATAGCGGAATGTGGTTGACCCAATTCGCAATTCAACATATAGCTATGAGTTATGAAAGTGCTTGATGAAGTTGAGGTGAAAGTAAAGGATGGGGACAGTGAATTCAGAAAATATCTCTGTCCTTTGCAGAATCTGCATCATCGAAATTCAAAACTTAGATAGAAATATAAACCATCCAAATGGAAAAATAAAAGGACGTTTGAAAAATAAACACCAAAAATGAGAAAGATCATGTGGCAGATAGTAGGGGTGTTAACGGGCCGAGCCGAGCCGAGCTTTGATCTTAACGGGCCAAGCCTGTATTTAAACGTGTCAGACTGGCCTTAGCCTGTTACCTGTTACGAATATAATATTAGCCTGTGGCCTGGTTCGTTTACAAAAAATAAAAGCCTGTCTCAAGCCTGTGGCCTGTTTATTTATTAAAAATAAAAACCTTACATTCCAATTTGTAGCCGTATTCAGCCCATTAATCATGCACTGATATGTATTTTTTTGTAAGAAAATAATAGTTGTTTCTTTTATAATAAAAAAACATTAATATTAAAAAATCAAAATAACAACATCACCTTTACTTTATTTTACGTTGCTTTTCCTTAATTTTCTTCCACATTCTAGATTTTTTACATTAAATTTTCTTCCACATTTCTTAATATTCTAGATTTTTTTACACTAGATTTGAACCCCACCAATAAATTTTCTTCCACATTTTACATTAATTTTTCTTCCACGGTCGCCGCCATAAGCATCATTATAAGCCGTGGAATCCGCATGGCTTATAAAAATAGATGATGAACATGACTTCATTTACCTGTTGGTGGGACGATGACTTAGATCGGGGAGAAGAGATAGAGCAGAGACAGAAAACTGAGAAAAGGATGTTGAAATGATTAATATAAAAATATAAAAAATAAATAAATTTAATGTATACGGGCCAGCCTCCAAGGCTTCAAGGCCGGGCTTGGCTATGAAAGCCTGAGGCCTTTTAAATAAAAAAGCTTTTGCATGAGTATAAGTCTGGGCTTAATAATAAAAAAAGACGAGCCGAGCCGAAACGGGCCGGGCCTAAGGCCCCTGATAGGCCCTTGGCCTTATTATCACCCCTAGCGGATAGCATAAGTCCCACCACACCTAATAATTTCAATCATTTTTACCTTTCAAGAATCAAGTACTGGATTCGAGATAATTTACACTTTCAATCTCAGCCACTTTACCTTGAAGATCATCTCTGAAAATACACATGATAAAGCCCAAAAATGGTCAAATAGCCTACATAGTATACACAGCTAACCTCGTACACATGCATAATTGAAGTGAACTTTCTTCTTTTCCTTTTTTTCCTAAAATACAAGTATTGCTGAGTTTTAAATGCACACCTACACGGTGTCTCATACCCTTTTATAAAATTTACACATTTTAAATTGGAAAAATTAATTGTCATTTTTTTTTGTAAACAATTAATTGTCATTTTAAATTAGATGACTTTTATTTTAGGTCTCTCTGCTTCTAATTATACAGAGGAAAGAAAATATTAAAAATCATTAAATATATATTAAAACGATATAATTTTATTTAGAATAATATAAAATCATGTCCTTTAAAATAAAAAATATTTTCCCTTTTTTTTTGTAACTAAATATTTTCCCTTTAAAATTTAAAAAAGAGACTACAAAAATAAATAGACAACCTTATAATTTTGAAGAAATGCTTATGATAAAATAAATAAATTTTCTCTCTTTCCACCAAACAGATCATGGATTTAAAACAACAGTTATTCAGTAATCTAGATCTATAAGCGAGCACAAATATCTAGAATTTTCTCCACCTTTCATATATATATATATATATATATATATATATATATATATATATATATATATATATTATTAAGACATTTCTGTTTCAGAATATGGTAGTGGACTAGTGTCATCTCTATACATGTCCATGTATCATATATATTTGTCATCTTCTTACGTCATATATGTTTTTATCAATTAGGTAGAATAATTACTCCTTTTCAAAAAATATAACAACTCTTGTTGATAATTTTTACTAAATCGTCGTGAGTTTGATTCATGTTGATGCTCCTTCATAGGTCAATTTTACCCCCTTTACTCTTGTCCCTTTTATGTAACCCTGCTCAATCATAATTTGAGGCTATATGATCCAAAGAGTTATCTACAACCTGCAGAAAGGAGAAAGGAAAAGAAAAAAATACCTGCAGATGGCTGGCCACATGCGCCCTAGTGAGATGCTTCTCAACCTTCATCAATTGAAGAAATTTTCTAGGTACAACCTCTGCAATCAAAAGAACATACAAATGTGTCAGACTTCATTAACAATAATGCCATGACATCTACTCCAGTGCACTACAGATTAGGAAGAGTATTTGAGAAAGCATTCAAAATAATGTTGAACAAAAAAATACAGCAATTGGAAAAATACAGCAAACATATACTTTTGCAATACAAAAAAAAACCCAGAGTTTTCACAGGAATGGAAAAAGGCATCATTGTTCCATTTTTGGCAGCGAATGGAAGACACAGTTGGGACCAATTGGGCAGCTTCCAGCTCTCATGAGACCAAATTAATCATGATCGAATTAAGGAAAATTTGAATTTTGATTTGTTCAGTTTTCGAGAGATGCCAAATAAGTATATTAGCTTACTCCAAGGAAAGGATTACTGAAATAGAGGAATACATGGGCAGTGGATTTGTTTGTTATTTGGAAATGCACACTGGTATTAACAACGGAGAAGCCATTTTTTATTTTGGTGCAGATTCCAATATTATGACAGAAATTATATATCCAAGTGGGGCTGAGACAGATGTTCGAAGAATTATGGTTGGATTCTGGGCAGTGGATGTGAAGACACTTGTGGAAATAAAGTTTGCAAAGAGAGGTGATGGAACTAGTTTTCACATTGTAATATTATTAGGATTTGATTGCTATTTCTACACAAAAATATAATAAAAGTATTGCTAAAATAAAGCAGAAACATCAATTGATTGACCAATTGTAGCAATTAATAACAATTAAGATAACAACTACTTTGCATTGTAGAGAAAGAGTGAATAACTTACTGTCAACACCCAAGTCATTAACAGCGGCCACAAAACACCGACCGATGTAGCTCTTCGGTCCAAACAACCCGAGACTGCTTTTGGGTTGATCGGTCCTCTTGGTTAAGACCTTTCTCAAGTTCTACATGAACTTCATCCTCATCTTCTTCCATCTTCTCAGCTTTTTCATCATCTTTATCCTCATCTTCTTCCATCTTCTCAGCTTCATCCTCATCTTCATCTTCTTCTATCTTCTCAGCTTCATCCTCATTTTCATCCTCATCTTCTTTCATATTCTCAGCTTTTTCATCATCTTCATCTTCTTCCATCTCCTCAGCTTCATCCTCATCATCTTCCATCTTTTCAGCTTTTTCATCATCTTCAACATGATGAAAAACCAACATGTTATCATTCCAATCGAAACCAACATCTAAATATTGCGAAAAAAAAATGAAAGAAAGAAAGAAAGAACCATTAATATTTAAAAAATAAATAAAATGGAAAACCCACATATCTAAATATATCCAATGTTAGTTTTGTTAAAAAAAACACCAACTGAAAAAACTAACAAACTCAAATAGACAAAATCAAAAAACAAAAAAACCAGTTAATAGTCCAGTAATAAGATGTCTGGGCAGATAGAAACAAAAGCACACAATCGAACATCCACTGTATTATCAAGAAAAAAAAGAAACGAAATCGAAAGAAAAGAAAAGCAAGAACATAATGGAAAAGCCACACCCTCAATATTGCCAGAATAATAAAGAAAAAGAAAGAAAGAAACATATATTTCATATGGTATTGACAAAAGACAAGCCACACCCCCAATCTCTATTTTCAAGAAAAAAAAAAGGAAAGGAAAGAACACAGTCGAATATCAGCAAGAAACCCACATACTCAATCTTTTCAAGCAAGAAATATCTGCATATAATCAAACATTTTCAAGAAAAAAAGAAAAGAAAAGAAAAGAAAAGAAAGGGCAGAAGTACCATACCTAGGTATTGACACCTTTGTAGGAGTGTTGCCAAACAATACAGGCTGGTTGGGTCATCATCTCCCATTGCATCCCATCTCCCATTTTCATCCTCATCTTCTTCCATCATCTCAGCTTCATCCTCATCTTCATCCTCTTCCATCTTCTCATCTTCATCCTCATCTACTTGCATCCCACCTCCCATTGCATCCCATCTCCCATATTCATCCCCATCTTCTTCCATCATCTCAGCTTCATCCTCATCTTCACCCTCTTCCATCTTCTCAGCTTCATCCTCTTCTACTTGCATCCCATCTCCCATTGCATCCCATCTCCCATATTCATCCTCATCTTCTTCCATCATCTCAGCTTCATCCTCATCTTCATCATCTTTAACATGATGAAAAACCAACATGTTATCATTCCAATCGAAACCATAGATATTTAAAAAATAAATAAAATAGAAAACCCACATATCTAAATATATCCAATGTTAGTTTTGTTAAATAAAACACCAACTGAAAAAATTAACAACCTCAACTAGACAAAATCAAATTTACAAAATTAAAAAACAAAAAAACCAGTTAATAGTCCAGTAATATGATGTCTGGGCAGACAGAAACAAAAGCATACAATCGAACATCCACAGTTATCAAGAAAAAAAAGAAACGAAATCAAAAGAAAAGAAAAGCAAGAACATAATGGAAAAGCCACACCCTCAATATTGCCAGAATAATAAAGAAAAAGAAAGAAAGAAACATATATTTCATATGGTATTGACAAGCAACTGTTGACAAGCCACACCCTCAATCTTCTATTTTCAAGAAAAAAAAAGAAACATACTGTATTTTCAAGAAAGAAAAAAGAAAAGAAAAACGAAATCAAAAGAAAAGAAAAGCAAGAATATAATGGAAAAGCCACACCCTCAATATTGCCAGAATAATAAAGAAAAAGAAAGAAAGAAACATATATATTTCGTATGGTATTGACGAGCAACTGTTGACAAGCCACACCCTCAATCTTCTATTTTCAAGAAAAAAAAAGAAACATACTGTATTTTCAAGAAAAGAAAAAAGAAAAGAAAAAAGAACACAGTCGAATATCAGCAAGAATATGATGTCTGGGCAGACAGAAACAAAAGCATACAATCGAACATCCACAGTTATCAAGAAAAAAGAAGAAACGAAATCAAAAGAAAAGAAAAGCAATATCATAATGGAAAAGCCACACCCTCAATATTGCCAGAATAATAAAGAAAAAGAAAGAAAGAAACATATATATTTCGTATGGTATTGACAAGCAACTGTTGACAAGCCACACCCTCAATCTTCTATTTTCAAGAAAAAAAAAGAAACGTACTGTATTTTCAAGAAAAGAAAAAAGAAAAGAAAAACGAAATCAAAAGAAAAGAAAAGCAAGAACATAATGGAAAAGCCACACCCTCAATATTGCCAGAATAATAAAGAAAAAGAAAGAAAGAAACATATATTTCATATGGTATTGACAAGCAACTGTTGACAAGCCACACCCTCAATCTTCTATTTTCAAGAAAAAAAAAGAAACATACTGTATTTTCAAGAAAAGAAAAAGAAAAGAAAAAAGAACACAGTCGAATATCAGCAAGAAACCCACATACTCAATCTTTTCAAGCAAGAAATATCAGCACATAATCAAACATTTTCAAGAAAAAAAGAAAAGAAAAGAGAAGAAAAGAAAGGGCAGAAGTAACATACCTAGGTATTGACACCTTTGTAGGAGTGTTGCCAAACAATAAAGGCTGGTTGGGTCATCATCTACTTGCATCCCATCTCCCATATTCACCAATTCCATTGTCTTGATAAAACAATCCAAGAACAAGAGAAAGAAACAAGCAAGAACAAGAGAAAGAAACTAGGAAACCAAAAGAAACCAAGAAAACTTTAAGAAGGAGTGAAAACAGAGAAAGAAACCCTAAGAAAACCTTAAGAAAACAGAGAAAGAAACCCTAAGAAAACCTTAAGAAGAGTGAAAAGAGAGAAAGAAAATTTTTAATTTATATTTTTTGGCGGCAAAACTATGATGACCGTTGTATTCTCTTAACTCTTAACTCGTAAGTTATTTTCGTCCCTCTGAAGTTCTAATTTAGCTACTCTTAAAATTTATTATATTTACTAATTTATATTAGCTAATGTATATACATATTAAAAAATATATGTGTGGATGGACAGCTGAGAAATATATATTCTAATTTTAAGGAAATAAAATTCATTTTAATTATTAAAAATATGAGACATGATTGGGTTGAGAAAAAATTCATCACAATATATATATATATATATATATATATATATAATTCATTATAGTTTGACTAATTACTTTGATTAATTTAATAAATAACCCGCGATTCACACTAAAATAAATATAATCATAATAATATTTATTAAAAAATTGGCTTTACTAAATGCTAACATCTTTTAAACAAGAGTAACAGAAGAAAGCTTGAGAAGAATCATTTACAAAGACCTTAATCTAGATGACTTTAAAGAAACTTTGGTTATTGATACCACCATTTAGAAAACAAATTCAACAGACGCTTAAACGAGGATTAAAATGCAATGAACATTATTTACCCCTCCCCCCCCCCCCCCCAAAAAAAAAAAAAAAAAACAGAAATGCAAAGAAGATTGAGAGAAGACAATCTTAGAGTTCTATTGGTTGTGTCCCCACAATCACAACATAATACAAAATGAAGAAGAGGTACTTACTTACCAGAGAGGTGACTACTTCAGTTGTTTGATGAAATACTTCTGAGGGATCTACACCACAGAACACTGGCAGGACCTTGGTATATTTGGTTCTGCTCCGCTCCATTATTACCTCCTTAAAACATTTCCAGAGAAAATAGTGTTTACTATTTTCTCTGGAAATGTTTTGAGAAAACAATAACATAAACACTATTTTGAAACGCCTCATCATTATCATGTAAAAAAACACTAGTTGTTTGTTGGGTGCACATGCAAAGAAGAGAGTGGTTCTGATCTGTAATATAATGGGGTAGGTGGTGGCGGTTTCGGTGAACTGAAGACAATGGATCTATGGAAGTGAAATGAGAGTCCAAAGATAATGTAAAGTGAGAGAGAATGGACAGATCGCAGCAATAAGTTTTTGAGAAAGGTGAAAGAGAGAGACACGTAGAGATAGAAAGGTAGGAAGCGGAAAAGCTCAAGAGAGAAGAGTGGACGCAAAAAAATAAAAGCAAGCTCTCTTGTCAAATCATAACTTTCACATTAGGTGAAATGAGGACTGACAAAAGCAATTAATGGCTCTGATCTCTGATCAACAGAACAGTAGTATCTCTCTCCTATTCCCCAAATAAACTTTAATCTCATACTACCATCCTTATAAACAAGAGAATACATCGATATCAGGAGCAAGGGACTCTCTCTGTAGGGAAAAAGCGAAAGACTATGCATGACACTAGAGATTATAAACTACAGAATAGGTGAATGAATGATACAGGGCTATACAGCACAGCTAGATAGTTTTAATATAATAATCAATAGAGTCATAGCAGCAGGGATTTTAACTACAATTGTTTGAAATTAAAAAAAAATGATATACTATTTAATATGTTTAGAATTTAAAAAAAAATAATAATAATATTCTTCATCTTCAATCTTTATTAATAATTTGATAATATCACACTATCATTTTTGGAAAGAAAAAAGATTCAAAATTCCATAAGAAGCCAAGTTTTTGAGAAAGGTGAAAGAGAGAGACACGTATAGAAAGGTAGGAAGTGGAAAAGCTCTAGAGATGCAAGGAACCAAATAAAGCTCTCTTGTCAAATCACAAATTAGGTGCTCTGAGGATCTGAGACTCTGATCTCTGATCAACAGAACATTCTAGCATCTCTTATATAAATAACACAAACAGCGCAATTAAACTTCAATCTTATTAAGAAATTTTTCAAATTCATTTATTTATTTATTTTCTTCTCTTTAAATTAATCACACACTAAACTTAAACAACTGTTAATTAACCTCCTCTTATATACATGCATGTTTTTAAAAGCAGAGGCAAAAAGTAATAATACTGAGTGAACCGAAACAGAGCTTCTAAGATTCAGTTATATATAAGAAACTTAACACTACAAACAAAAGTAATAATACAGACAGATACAATGAATGAACCATCATAGAGCACAAACAAATATACATACATGACACGTACAGTATTAATAATGAGGATTTAAGAAAAAATAAAGGTATGGCATGGTATGGAGGGGAAGTTATCTTATCCTCATCATTCAGCAGCCAGTAAAGGAAGATTATTGAGAAGAATCTCAACTCAAGAGGCTCAGTGTCGGGGGCCATCAAGAGGACTAGCTCAGAAATGCCTCTGTTCAGTGTCTTTTTTGAGCTGAGCTACAAATACAAAAAAAAATACATGTTTTATGGTCGCTGAAACAAAAAAAAAGAAAGAGAAAAAATGCAATAACACACTTAAAATAAATGGAAGAACCAATGAAATGAAATGAAAGCAGAGGCGAAAGAAAGTTCCTCTCCTGTGAGTTGAGCTGCTGCTTGTAGTTGGTAGCTTATCTTGTTGAACAAGATCTTCAACAGTATTGTTATTGTGAGTTGAGCTGAGCATCGGCCAAAGGTAACCACCATTTTTGTGATTTGATTGAAAGAAAGAAAGAAAACTTGAAGAAGAACATTCATTCAAGTCAGATTCAATGAATCGTTTGTTTAGAAGGAAGAGAAGATAACGAAAAGAAAAGGTAACCAACCATTTTTGTGATTTGATTGAAGGGTGAGAAGAGAAGAGAAGAGGGGGCTTAGGGGTTTTCTTTGGTGGAGAAGAGAGGGAGGGAGAAGAAAGAGAGGAATGAGTGAGTGTAATTAAATTAAATCCCGCCCAATTAAATTACATTTTTTACGTTTAAGCTGGATGCCAGTGAAAATTAAAATTAAACAATGAAAACATATATGTACGAGTAAACAAGAGAATACATCGATATCAGTAGCAAGGACTCTCTTTGGGGGAAAAGATACAAGGATTATAGACTACAGAATAGGTGAATGAATGATACAGTGCTACACAGCACAGCTAGATAGTTTTAATATAATAACACTATCATTTTTTGGAAACAAAAAAAGCTTCAAAATTCCCTAAGAAGCCAAGATTTTGAGAAAGGTAGGAGCTCAGGAGAGAAGCAAGAAAGCAAAAAAAAGAAGAAGTGCGCAATTAATAACCAATAAAGCTCTCTTGTCAAATCACAACATTAGGTGCTCTGAGGATCTGACTCTGATCTTCGATCAACAGAACAGTAGTCTAGCATCTCTCCTATTCCCTAAATAAAGTAACACAAACAGCGCAATTAAACTTCAATCTTATTAAGAAATTTTTCAAATCCATTTTTTTATTTATTTTCTTCTCTTTAAATTAATCACACACTAAACTTAAACAACTATTAAGCCCTCTTATATACTTTTTAAAAGCAGAGGCAAAGTAATAATACTGAGTGAACTGAAACTGAGCTTCTAAGATTCATTCAGTTATAAAAAACTTATCACTACAAACAAAAGTAACAATACAGATACAATGAATAAACCATAGACTATAGAGCACAAACAAATACATGACATACAGTATTAATAATGAGGATTTAAGAAAAAATAAAGGTATGGTATGGTATGGTATCGGAAGTTACCTTATCCTCAGCAGCAAGTAAAGGAAGATTTTTGAGAAGAATCTCAACTCAAAAGGCTCAGAGTCGGGTGCCATCAAGAGGAGAAATGCCTCTGTTCAGTGTCTTTTTTAAGCTGAGCTACAAATACAAATAAAAATACATGTTTTATGGTCGCTGAAACAAAAAGAAAAAAGAAAAAAATGCAATAACACACTTAAAATAAATGGTAGAACCAATGAAATGAAATGAAATGAAATAAAAGCAGAGGCGAAAGAAAGTTCCTTTCCTGTGAGTTGAGGATCTGCTTGTAGTTGGAAGCTTATCTTGTTGAACAAGATCTTCAACAGTATTGTTATTGTGAGTTCAGTTGAGCTTGATTGAAGAGAAGAGAAGAGAAGAGAAGAGGGCTAGGCTTAGGGTTTTTCTTTGGTGGAGAAGAGAGAGAGAGAGAGAGAGATAAGAAAGAGAGGAATGAGTGAGTGTTATTAAATTAAATCCCGCCCAATTTTAGATGAAAAATCTTTGAAAATTGTAAATTGTAAATTTGTGATCTGAGATGAGACTGCATCTGCATGTTTCGGATTATGCATTGAGAGGTGAGAGAGACTAAGAGCAATGGTTGGTTATTTTGATTAGTTTTGTTTTGGCCCAATCAAATCCATCTTTAATTAATTATAATAAAACTTTAAATTATAATATTTGCGCTGAAATCAAATTATTATAGATTACCTGCTAAAAAGCGCGCGCGTGGTCAAGTGTCCAAAGCACATTACATTGATTTGCATTGGAGAGGGCCACACTTGACTTGACAATCAGACACTACACTACACTGAGTAAAAGCAATGCAATAAATGGACTTGGGTCGGGTGTTATTTTCAGCAGCATCATCTTTGTTTTGTTTTGTTTTGGGCCCAATCCAATGAGGAGGGAGGGATTTCTTAATTCTAAATTAATAAATGTTAATTAAAATGCTAATTAATATATCTGATTCTATATCTTATACTACCGTAGAAGGAAAGAAGGGGGGAATAAATTATTATTATTAACTACTCAATGAAAGAATTAAATTATAGAACAGTTTCGGATCTTAAAAAAATTATTTAGAAAAAGTATCTCATAGACTTTCTTTTACATAGAGGGCCTATAAACTTATAGGCCGACCTATTTTATATTATTTATTTTAAATTAAATAAATAAATTATTATTTTAATGGTTTTGAATAATAAAATTGTATTATTTTAATTATTTTCTTTAATTATTGAAAGTCTTGTAGGCTTAAACAGGCTAACAAGTCTATGTCATCTCTATACATCTTAAATGTATACTAATATTTGTCAAAACGTTCTTTAGGAACTCATTCGTCTTCACAAAAATTTAATGACAAATGAAATACTACTTAATTGTAAAATATATATATATATAACCCGACGGGTCAACCCGTTTTGACCCACTTCTAGGCGGGGCGGGTTGAAGTGGGTTGGTGGGTTGAAAATCTCAACCCAACTCGTCTCGTTTTGGCGGGTTGACCCGCCGGGCAGTGGCGGAGCCACGTTGTGGCCTACAGTTGCCTTGGCACTGGCTTATTTAGCCACGTTCATTTAGCTACATTTGAAAAGTAGCAAATTCTGTTCAAATTTTTTGAAAATTAGCCACGTTTTGGTCGTAGCCAAAGAACCGTAGCTATTTGGGCACTAGCTGAATTTTTTGGCACTTGCTAACATGTCATGCTGGCTCCGCCACTGCCGTCGTGCTCAACCCATATGGTCACCCCTAAATTTACATATAAAGTAGAGTCATCAAAACAGGCTATCTCTTCCTGTTAGGCCCTAGCTCGCACGAGTTAAGGCAAAAAATCCTACAAATAAAAAAGCCTGCATGAGCCAAAAACTTATATAATCCCACGAGATAGGGCCTGTCCATGAGCCAAAATTTCATATAAGTCAATCATTTGTCATTAATTAAAATTGTGACAGTAGCAAACAGGCATCACCAAAACCTTATCTGAAATTTCCATCCCTGGTCCATCTACCGCTCCCAGCTTCAAAATTCCCTAAGAAGCCAAGATTTTGAGAAAGTGAAAGAGAGAGACACGTAGAGAGAGAGAGAAAGGTAGGAGCTCAGGAGAGAAGCAAAGAAGCAAAAAAAAGAAGAAGTGCGCAATTAATAACCAATAAAGCTCTCTTGTCAAATCACAACATTAGGTGCTCTGAGGATCTGACTCTGATCTTCGATCAATAGAACAGTAGTCTAGCATCTCTCCTATTCCCTAAATAAAGTAACACAAACAGCGCAATTAAACTTCAATCTTATTAAGAAATTTTTCAAATCCATTTTTTTATTTATTTTCTTCTCTTTAAATTTTGTTGGATTTTATATATATATATATATATATATATATATATATATATATATATATATAAATTGTATAGACAATCTATTGGTTATGAATAAGAAGTTTGGTAGTGAAAAGGTGTGCCTTTTTGTCGACAAACAGATGTATTTTTTCATCCTAAACGATGTGTTGTTTTATCCTAATGGACATGTTGTTTCATCCTAACGGACATGTTGTTTCATCCTTGAATGGGTGTCTTTTCGTGTTGAACGAATGTGTCTTTTCGTGTCGAACGAATGTGTCTTTTCGTGTCCAACGGATGTGTTGTTTCGTCTTCGAATAGGTGCCTTTTGGAACGTGACTTTACGTTGTCTATAAATAGACACTGACACCTTCATAAAATGGATCCAATTTTTCTGCACTGAAACTCTGCCATAATTTTTCTCCTTCCGGTTTTGCATGTTCCTTTTCATACTCCGGTGTAGTTTCCTCTAGCATTTTGTTGTGTTCGTTTGGGCTGTTGACTGGTAGTGCCGCCACTCTTCAGACGAAATCCGTTCTATCCTGGGAGACAAGTGTCCATCTACCTTAGGCATCAGTGAGGGGACAAATTGTCTTAAGGAGTCACGTTCTGTGGGCTCGGATTTTATCCTTCTGATTTTGCATATCTGATTCATCATTTTGTCCTTCTCTAATACCTGACAAGTAAGTCTGTTTTTTTTAATTGTTTATAATTGCACAGTGATAATTCTGATCATCTACCTCCTCCTCTGCTTTATACATGGGTTCAAACCTCTCAGTGATTTAACATCACCCACTGTCTTCAATAAAAATCTTAAGACAATTGAATGCCAATAAATGCATAACATTTCACACATAATAATTAATATAACAAAATATTCATGTCATAAGTATTTCTCATTTATCATACTATACCATTAAATGACATCAAATTTCACTGCATTTCTCATTGAACCAGCATCAAAATAAGCACATCAAACCAAAAGGTCATATATCAATTTTTGGTACCATGCTTAAAAATATATAAAGCCATTTCACAAAAGACTTAATATAATTGGAAAGACCATCAACCATCAAACAGGATTCGTCACATGGCATGGTTGTCTTACACGAAACAATTCTTTTAGAATAAAGGCATGCATATAATTAGTCATATATATACAATCAAAGGCCACAAACCCAAAATTATATGTAGGCATTAATTCAAAAATCATAATCAATCAATGGAAACCTTTCAATTTTTCTTTATGGTCCTCTGTAATTTTAATTCAAGTTCCTCAATATACAAAGCATCAATATGTTTACTTCCATGAATTTCACTCATGGTTTCAAAAATCATATATTCAACAACAATAAACTGGAAAGAAAGACCGTAACAGTGCATTAAAACTACAAAGGCTATTCAAAACCATTATGAACACGAAGATCGAGAAACCCAATGTGAAGCACTTTCACAATTCATGATTACAAAATTCAATGCAATTCATGAGTCTATGGGTATATAGCGGAACATTATCATTCCAATAATCATGATATTACCAACCGATGCTTACGGTTCCAACCATGACATTTCGATGTTCTCAAAGAAATGGAAACTAACAGTACATCTTTCCATGCAAAATCAACACATTAGTTGTTGTGACAAAAAACAATCGGTTATTACAAGAAACCGATACGTTCTCAAATTAAGCCGAGACATAATATAAGTATATATATTCCACGATCATGCACATTCAATTCATGAAATTCTGAAACAGTATTTACAATGATAGAATCCAACAAAAAACATGATAATATATATCAAAGAAAGCATGAAACTGTAACAGCAATTAGAAAAGAAACCAATTTCTATGCACGTTGTACGAAACAACGATGGAAATGTCAAAATCAAATTTATTTATTCTTTTTTTAAAAAATTCAATTAAGACAAATCTGAATGAGTTTTAAAGTTGCATGGTTACGTAACTTTTGAAATCAGACACGAAAATCGAAAATGAATATATATATATATAAAATTCAAAGCCACAAATTGCAACGTTAGCAACTAAGTGCAGATCAATTGCATTGCGGTAAATTCCGATCTTCAAAAACACAGATTAATGAAATATAATGTCGCATAAGATATAATATTATATATCAATTGGAAATCTAAAGACACATATTTCCAGTCATAGAAAAGTGATACCATTCACATATTATTCATGCAAACAGAAATTATACTATGATTAATCACACAGATTAATCACACAATAAATAAAAAACAGTATATAAAACAGAAAATAAAATATACTGATCACAGGTTCAAAACACCAAAATTGTCTTAAGATTGTTAATGGAGTTTCTAATTCTGTGTTGAGTGTTTGATTCTGTGTTGTTGAAATTATGTTTTTACTTTACCGTGTCTCGGTTCTGTTCGTTTTCATACTGGTTTGAATTTTTCATTTAAAAAAAAAAACGGAAAATTTGTATACACGGTTAACCCTCGGTTTGTTTTGAAACAACCACAGAAATAAAGGGATCTGTTTAATATAATACACTATATATATGTTAAATTGGTTAGCATTGGTGTATCGATTTTCGTGTCCATGCTTTTGAATAGCATTTTCAACACTGTACTCTCGATTTTTTGTACAAAGATTATTATAATATTGGTTTTTCATATTGATTTTGAAAAGTAATTTATCGATGGTCGTGCCTTCATATTGGTTTTGATATATACTACAGTACGGTTTGCTTTTGAATACGGAAGTATGTATAAAACCAAAACCTTGCCTGTATATTTGAAAACTACTTCGTGAATATTGTTCTAATATGATATTTGTTAGTTTTCGTGATTTGTCTTCTACATATATATACATCTTCTATTACGTAATATATATGTTATTGTTCTAAAAGTCCTGTGTGGATTTTGGCTTTCATATATATCATTTGTTTCTCGTTTATCGTGCTACATTGTATTTTAAATAGAATGTGTCATGTTGATGCTTGAATTAATGTTTATAATTGATATGCGATTTCTTATCAAATGCACTGTGTGTGAATCGTGGATGTCTTTTGCAAGTGAAACCATATGAAGTTTCTTTCTCAATAGATATCATGTATTACTTGATGCATTACGGCTTTCGGATGCCATTAGACACTGCATGTTGTGTTTTGGTTTGTGAAAAAAAAAAAAAAAAAAAATTTGATAGCCATTACTGTGGCACGAAATGTTGCACCGAATGGTTGATCTTGAGAGTCAGACCAAAATGTCTCCGTTGATTCATGGACTCATACCATGTATAAAGGGTGCATTGCAATTAAATCCATGATTGCACATAAAAAAAAAGGAACTGCAAAGGGTCAGTTTTGAAATGCATGAATTGATGCATAAAATAGTTTTTGGTGGAAACTTGATGGGGTTTTCACGGTTGGAATTTGATGGTTACATTTGAATAAGTAACCACAAGTGAACCAAACGGTTCATGTGAATTTATGGCTGAAGCACAATTTCATGTTGCCATAATCGTATCCGGCCCGAATTAATTTTGTCATCTAAATATTGAGTTTCTTAATTTATTGGCTTTAATTGAATTTGAAGTGGGGCTATTATTATGAGAGAGAAAAAATGACATTTGGAAAGTAGTGAATTAGATGGCATTTTATATTGAATACGTGATTAATATATATGTGCATTTTTTGAGAATATGTGTTGACTGCAATGTTGCAAACAATACATAATAATTGTGTTTTTGCATGAAAGAAAAATAACTTTGAGAATGCAAAATGTGGAATCTTAAATTCTCTGTGTTTGCAAAATATTTGCATTTTGGAATTAAAGTATGATAAATTTCTTGAAAATATCTGAGTTGATTTAATTCCAAATTATATGTTTTATTTCAAATATCATAAATGATGTGACGATTATGTATCATTTTAAGGGTTAAATTGGAATTTATTATTTGATATATGTGTTATAGTCGAATAATGTTAAATTGAAAGTTTAAGGTATTAGGGAGCGATCAAGGGGGAGATTACGATGACCCTTTGAGAAATTTGTTTAGAGTTTGAAATTTTACACAAAACGATGGCTTCTTATGCTCCACAATCCAATGGGATTGTTGAGAGGAATGATGTCCTCTTTGAGGAATTTTGTTTAGAGTTTGGTACTATATATCAAACGATTGCTCCTTATGGTGTTGCAATTTAATGTGATTGCGTATAAAGAACCAGACATTAAATAAAATGATGTTGTTGATGTCTGGTTTATGGGGCAAAGTCATTTAATGACAAATTATATAATCAGTAAAGTACCCCACAAGAAAATCAAGAACATTCCCTATGAAATGTGGAAAGGTAGGGAGCCTACCTTGAATTATCTTGAAGTGTGGGGGTGTTTGGCTAAGGTTGCGGTTCCTAAACCTAAAAGGTTGAAAATCGGACCTAAAATTGTGGATTATGTATTCATTGGTTATACAGGTTTCTGGTTTATAAATCTGATGTTTCAGATATACATGTTAATACGGTTATTGAGTCAAGGGAAGTTACTTTCCTTCAAGACGTATTTCCGTATAAGAAAATATATGAATCAAGTGGTAATAATGATGATCAGGTTGTGATACCTCAGGATGCTACAACTGATACTGATCCTGTAGAGGATGTAGAAGATGAACCTAAACGTAGCAAGAGGCAAAGGACCGCCACATCCTTTGGACCTGATTTTATGACATATCTATTAGAAAATGAGCCTCGGACGTATAAGGAAGCTATAAAGTCCCCGGAAAGACCATTCTGGGAAGAAGCTATCAATAGTGAAATAGAATCTATCTTGTCCAACCACACTTGGGAATTGGTAAATCTTCCTCCTGGCAATAAGCCTTTAGGAAGTAAGTGGGTTTTCAAAAGAAAAATGAAAGAAAATGGCACTATTGATAAATATAAAGCAAGGCTTGTGGTAAAAGGTTACAGGCAACGTGAAGGTCTCGATTTTTCGATACTTATTCACCGGTTACAAGGATCACATCTATTAGGATGTTGATCGCGGTAGCTGCATTGAATGGATTACAAATACATCAAATGGATGTTAAGACTGCCTTCTTAAACGGCGACCTGGAAGAAGAGATATATTTAGAACAACCTGAAGGTTTGGTTGTTCCAGGACAAGTACGGAAAGTTTGTCGCTTATTAAAATCCCTTTATGGGTTAAAGCAAGCTCCAAAACAATGGCTTGAGAAATTTGACAAAGTTATGTTATCAAATGAATTTCGAATTAATGAATGTGACAAATGTGTCTATGTTTGAAATACTGAAAAAGGTTTTGCCATTGTCTGTCTTTATGTAGACGACATGTTGATCATGGGTAGTAATAATCAAATGATTAATGCTACTAAACAATTACTTAAAAGTAAGTTTGATATGAAAGATATGGGGATAGCAGACGTTATCCTAGGTATTAAAATCAGTAGAACATCTACAGGGTTGGCCTTATCACAGGATCACTATATAGCTAAGGTTCTTGAGAACTTCAAGAGTTTGAATATAACTCCTGTGAGGAACCTGTAGATTCTAATTTGAGTTTATTAAAGAACACTGGTAAAGCTACAGCACAAAAGCTATATGCTCAAGTGTTGGGAAGCCTTATGTATGTTATGAACTGCACCAGACCTGATATTGCTTATGCAGTAAGTCTGTTAAGTCGCTTTACCAGTAATCCAAATGAGAATCATGGGAAAGCTATGGTAAGAGTTTTGGGATACTTGAAGTATACTCAGAATTATGCTTTGTATTACGAGAAATACCCTGCGGTTATAGAAGGGTATTGTGATGCAAATTGGATCACCGGCTCTAACGACACTAGATCCACAAGTGGATATGTGTTTACCCTTGGTGGAGGTGCTATGTCTTGGAAATCGTCCAAGCAAACCTGCATTGCAAGGTCAACCATGGAAGCATAATTTATTGCTTTAGATAAGGCCGGTGAAGAAGCCGAATGGCTTTGTAATTTTATTGAGGATGTTCCTAATTGGCCAAGACCGGTACCATCCGTATGCATACATTGTGATAGCCAAGCAGCTATTGGAAGGGCCAAGAACGTCATGTATAACGGTAAGTCTAGACACATACGTCGAAGACATGATACCGTAAGACAACTATTCTCGAATGGAATCATTTTAATTGACTATGTTAAGTCTAAGGAAAACATAGCGGATCCGTTAACCAAAGGGATTCCTAGAGAGTTGGTTGAAAATTTGTCGAAAGGAATGGGTTGTTTTTTCTTTGTTTTTTCTTTTTCTTTCGTACTGTAAACAATGAAACGGTTTTCATATCTATCTATATATATGAAAGCCAAGTGACTTTATTAAATGCTTGTGCACAGCGGTTTATTGCAACCGAAGAATTCTATGCATATATTATTATATTATGAAGGTTTACGGTTAATAATAACCATTGAATGAGTCTCGGTTATCAATTCCATGCATGGCTGGCAATTTATATATATGTTTATATGGCCTGTTTTTATACCTTTAAGGTCGAAGGAAGTTGCCTTTTTTAAAAAAAAAATGGAAATTCTGGTTCTATTCTTTTATACATGGCATCTGTAACATTTACGGATTTGACAAACTCAACTTCGAAATAGTAAATGCATTTATGGCATTGAATTTATGATTGGAAATTAAATTTCAAACCTTGATTTGGTGTCAACCTCTTGCAGATTGAAAATGTTTCTTTGAAACATTGCATCTTTTGAATTTAAAGGAAAAAAAATGGCAGTTTATTAACTATCTATTTTATAACTTGCTGCTGGAGCATTTTCCTTGTTTTATCTTGGTTTGATACTTCATTATTTAAATTTAAGTTGTGACAGTTATTACGTAGCCTCCATCATGTAATCGGTTATTGGGTTTTCTTACATGATATGAATCCAACTATGTTGGGATATGGACAAACATCATTTATAAAGGTGATAATTATTACACCCAACGTTATGGGTGTCCTGGTGGCAAGTGTGATGTACTATCATCTTTTGAGGAACCAAGGTTAGAAACCTTTTGGCCATTGGAGTGTGATTTTATTTCTTATGTGAATTTAACCACCACGCCACTGTAGGTGGTATACTAAGTTTTTGGCATTTTTGAATATGTCAAGTGAATTAACATTGCTTGTTGTCATTCAAGTAATCTGAGGACAAATGGATGCGTTTTAATATCTATAATACGTTGATAATGATGCATCGAATGGATATCGTGATGATGATCCATTGGAGAATTAATACATTTATTTCGTGGGAAATCTCTCGATTTCTTTGAATGAATATATATGAAGCAACTAATGAGTGTCATTACTCGTTTATGTGTATGAATGCATTGTGATTAATTGCATTAATTGAGATGTGATTTAAATGTGGAAATTAATTATGTATTGCATTGGATTCAATTACCTATGATTTGGATGTCATAAATGATATGCTGGTTGTGTATTATTTTATGGTTAACATGAAGTTTATGGTGAGATATATTCAATTTTTGTAGAGTCATAAAGTCTCTCCATATATGTTTAACGATTTTGATTTTATGATAGCCAGTGATAATTCTTTCTTAATTCCACTGTGTTAAAGATGGATATAAAAGTTTTATGTCCAATGAAATATTTTGTATTATATGAACGTGGAAAGAGCTATCTTAGTCATGGCATAATCAAAGTCAATGTGATGGCTTTAAATGTTGTCAATGACATAATAATTGTATATTATTTTATGGTAATGTTCAGTAAGAAAATTAAAGGCATAAGGAGCAATCTAGTGGGGAGAGTATGATGCCCCTTCGAGAAATTTTGTTTAAAGTTTGGTATTACATACCAAAAGATGGCTCCTTATGCTTCAGAATCCAATAGTATTGCTGAGAGAAAGAACCAAACATTAAATGAAATGATGTTGTTGACGTCTGGTTTGTGGGGGAAAATCATTTTAATGATAAAGTGTACAATCAATAAAGTACCCCACAAGAAAAATTAAGAACACCCCCTATGAAATATGGAAAGGTAGGGAGCCTACCTTGAATTATCTTGAAGTGTGGGGGTGTTTGACAAAGAGCATACCATACGACATATGGAAAGGAAAGAAGTCATCCCTGAAATATTTTAGAGTGTGGGGGTGCTTGGCTAAGGTTGCGGTTCCTAAACCTAAGAAGTTGAAAATCGGACCTAAAACCGTGGATTGTGTATTCATCGGTTATGCACTTAATAGTAGTGCTTATCGGTTTCTAGTTTATAAATCTGATGTCTCAGACATACAAGTTAATACGGTTATTGAGTCAAGGGAAGTTACTTTCTTTGAAGACGTATTTCCGTATAAGAAAATACAAGAATCAAATGGTAATAATGATGACCAGGTTGTGATACCTCGGGATGCTACAACTAATATTGATCCTGTAGAGGATGTAAAAGATGAACCTAGACGTAGCAAGAGGCAAAGGACCGCCACATCCTTTGGACATGATTTTACGACATATTTATTAGAAAATGAGCCTCGAACGTCTAAGGAAGCTATAACGTCCCCGGAAGGACCATTCTGGGAAGAGGCTATCAATAGTGAGATAGAGTCTATCTTGTCCAACCACGCTTGGGAATTGGTAAACCTTCCTCCTGGCAATAAGCCTTTAGGAAGTAACTGGGTTTTCAAAAGAAAAATGAAAGAGAATGGCACTATTGATAAATATAAAGCAAGGCTTGTGGTAAAAGGCTACAGGCAACGTGAAGGTCTCGATTATTTCATACTTATTCACCGGTTACAAGGATCACATCCATTAGGATGTTGATCGCGGTAGCTGCATTGAATGGATTACAAATACATCAAATGGATGTTAAGACCGCCTTCTTAAACGGCGACCTGGAAGAAGAGATATATTTAGAACAACCTGAGGGTTTTGTTGTTCCAGGACAAGAACAGAAAGTTTGTCGCTTAATAAAATCCTTTTTACGGGTTAAAGCAAGCTCCAAAGCAATGGCATGCGAAATTTGACAATGTTATGTTATCAAATGGATTTCGAATCAATGAGTGTGACAAATGTGTCTATGTTCGAAATACTGAAAAAGGATTTGTCATTGTCTGTCTTTATGTAGACGACATGTTGATCATGGGTAGTAATAATCAAATGATTAAAGCTACTAAACAGTTACTTAATAGTAAGTTTGATATGAAAGATATGGGGATAGCAGACATTATCCTAGGTATTAAAATCCATAGAACATCTGCAGGGTTGGCCTTATCACAGGCTCACTATATAGCTAAGGTTCTTGAGAAATTCAAAAGTTTGAATATAACTCCTGTGAGGAACCCTGTCGATTGTAATCTTAATTTACTAAAAACACTGGTAAAGCTACAGCACAAAAGCTATATGCTCAAGTGTTGGGAAGCCTGATGTATGTTATGAACTGCACCAGACCTGATATTGCTTATGCAGTAAGTCTGTTAAGTCTCTTTACTAGTAATCCAAATGAAAATCATTGGAAAGCTATGGTAAGAGTTTTGGGATACCTGAAGTATACTCAAAACTTTGCTTTGCATTACGAGAAATACCTCGCAGTTATAGAAGGGTATTATGATGTAAATTGGATCACCGGCTCTAACGACACTAGATCCACAAGTGGATATGTGTTCACCCTTGGTGGAGGTGCTGTGTGTCTTGGAAATCATCCAAGCAGACCTGCATTGCAAGGTTAACCATGGAAGCAGAATTTATTGCTTTAGATAAAGCCGGTGAAGAAGCCGAATGGCTTCGTAACTTTATTGAGGATGTTCCTAATTGGCCAAAACCGATACCATCTGTATGCATACATTGTGATAGCCCAGTAGCTATTGGAAGGGCCAAGAACGTCATGTATAACGGTAAGTCTAGACACATACGTCGTAGACATGATACCGTAAGACAACTACTCTCGAATGGAATTATTACAATTGACTATGTTAAGTCTAAAGAGAACATAGCGGATCCGTTAACCAAAGGGATTCTTAGAGAGTTGGTTGAAAATTTGTCGAAAGGAATGGGTTTAAGGCCTATCAATTGTTGACCATTGCGGTAACTCTACCTATAAGAGTGGAGATCCCATGAACTAGGTTCAAAGAGACAACTGAGTGATGGTCGACTGTTCAAACAGTGTGGAGTTTTTAAACTCATACTCATTCCTAAGACAAGACAGTGTATTATGAGGGTAAGCATTTAGGCTTTTAATGATTTCTTAATCTGTTGTGTTCAGATGATGTATAGTGAGTTACATCAAAAGAAATCACCTATGTGAGTGTGAAGTGAGGGCCGCTTCTATGAGAATTTTTCAAAGGCCGATTCTCTAAAACAGTCGCAGAACCAGGCAGGTGACCCACGGCCAAAATGGGCGCAACAAAGGACCAACAATGCTAGAGAAGCAATTGTGTGACTCCAATTGTCTAGGTATACACTAAAGGTTGACGGTTCAAGTCGACCTAGACCACCGATTGACCGAGTATATCCGATAGGTTTTCACTAGAGAAGGTTCAAAGGTAACTCCACCTGTCTCGATGCAGTTGTTTCTCGTTGAGGAAATTACACTTTGCATTTATACTCTTATGCATTTTTTGTCACGGTGATTTGACTTTTTATCCATGTGGGGGATTGTTGGAATTTATATATATATATATATATAAATTGTATAGACAATCTATTGGTTATGAATAAGAAGTTTGGTAGTGAAAAGGTGTGCCTTTTCGTCGACAAACAGATGTATCTTTTCATCCTAAACGATGTGTTGTTTCATCCTTGAATGGGTGTCTTTTCGTGTTGAACGAATGTGTCTTTTCGTGTCGAACGAATGTGTCTTTTCGTGTCCAACGGATGTGTTGTTTCGTCATCGAATAGGTGCCTTTTGGAACGTGACTTTACGTTGTCTATAAATAGACACTGACACCTTCATAAAATGGATCCAATTTTTCTGCACTGAAACTCTGCCGAAATTTTTCTCCTTCCGGTTTTGCATGTTCCTTTTCATACTCCGGTGTAGTTTCCTCTGGCATTTTGTTGTGTTCGTTTGGGCTGTTGACTGGTAGTGCCGCCACTCTTCAGACGAAATCCGTTCTATCCTGGGAGACAAGTGTCCATCTACCTTAGGCATCAGTGAGGGGACAAATTGTCTTAAGGAGACACGTTCTGTGGGCTCGGATTTTATCCTTCTGATTTTGCATATCTGATTTATCATTCTGTCTTTCTCTAATACCTGACAAGTAAGTCTATTTTTTTTAATTGTTTATAATTGCACAGTGATAATTCTGATCATCTACCTCCTCCTCTGCTTTATACATGGGTTCAAACCTCTCAATGATTTAACATCACCCACTGTCTTCAATAACAAATTAATCACACACTAAACTTAAACAACTATTAAGCTCCTCTTATATACTTTTTAAAAGCAAAGGCAAAGTAATAATACTGAGTGAACTGAAACTGAGCTTCTAAGATTCATTCAGTTATAAAAAACTTATCACTACAAACAAAAGTAACAATACAGATACAATGAATAAACCATAGACTATAGAGCACAAACAAATACATGACATACAGTATTAATAATGAGGATTTAAGAAAAAATAAAGGTATGGTATGGTATGGTATGGTATGGTATCGGAAGTTACCTTATCCTCAACAGCAAGTAAAGGAAGATTTTTGGGAAGAATCTCAACTCAAGAGGCTCAGAGTCGGGTGCCATCAAGAGGAGAAATGCCTCTGTTCAGTGTCTTTTTTGAGCTGAGCTACAAATACAAATAAAAATACATGTTTTATGGTCGCTGAAACAAAAAGAAAAAAGAAAAAAACGCAATAACACACTTAAAATAAATGGTAGAACCAACGAAATGAAATGAAATGAAATAAAAGCAGAGGCGAAAGAAAGTTCCTTTCCTGTGAGTTGAGGAGCTGCTTGTAGTTGGTAGCTTATCTTGTTGAACAAGATCTTAAACAGTATTGTTATTGTGAGTTGAGCTGAGCTTGATTGAAGAGAAGAGAAGAGAAGAGAAGGGGGCTAGGCTTAGGATTTTTCTTTGGTGGAGAAGAGAGAGAGAGAGAGAGAGAGAGAGAGAGAGAGAGGGGGAAGAAAGAGAGGAATGAGTGAGTGTTATTAAATTAAATCCCGCCCAATTTTAGATGAAAAATCTTTGAAAATTGTAAATTGTAAATTTGTGATCTGAGATGAGACTGCATCTGCATGTTTCGGATTATGCATTGAGAGGTGCGAGAGACTAAGAGCAATGGTTGGTTATTTTGATCAGTTTTGTTTTGGCCCAATCCAATCCATCTTTAATTAATTATAATAAAACTTTAAATTATAATATTTGCGCTGAAATCAAATTATTATAGATTACCTGCTAAAAAGCGCGCGCGTGGTCAAGTGTCCAAAGCACATTACATTGATTTGCATTGGAGAGGGCCACACTTGACTTGACAATCAGACACTACACTACACTGAGTAAAAGCAATGCAATGGATGGACTTGGGTCGGGTGTTATTTTCAGCAGCATCATCTTTGTTTTGTTTTGTTTTGGGCCCAATCCAATCCATCTTTGTTTTGTCACTTACATACATCGAGGAGGGAGGGATTTCTTAATTCTAAATAAATAAATGTTAATTAAAATGCTAATTAATATATCTGATTCTATATCCTATACTATACTACCGTAGAAGGAGAGGAGGCGGGAATAAATTATTATTATTAACTACTCAATGAAAGAATTAAATTATAGAACAGTTTCAGATCTTAAAAAAATTATTTAGAAAGTATCTCATAGACTTTCTTTTACAAAGAGGGCCTATAAACTTATAGGCCGACCTATTTTATATTATTTATTTTAAATTAAATAAATAAATTATTATTTTAATGGTTTTGAATAATAAAATTATATTATTTTAATTATTTTCTTTAATTATTGAACGTCTTGTAGACTTAAACAGGCTAACAAGTCTATGTCAAGACTTTTGTTTTTTAAATATACGTCATGCTAAATTTATAATTTGGGCGTGCACAAGCTAACGAATCTGGCCATGCCTAAAGTATTTTACATGTGTCTGACCTATTTAAGCTAAAGCCTATCTCTATCCAGCCTATTTACACCGCCCCCTACTTTTAACAATGGTTTTTCGTTGTTGATTAAATGTGAGTACTATAAACATGCTTTTAACGTTGGTTGGCCCGCCCCGCCTCGCCACCAACCCGCCAAAAACGGGACAGGGCGGGTTAACCCGCCATTAAATATGGGTGGGAAAAATGAACACACCCCGTTTTATGGTGGGTTGGCGGGTCAACCCACCAACCCGTCAATTAAAAAAATAAATAATTAAAATTTAAAAATAAATTATATTTTATTAATTTTTCTAATATTATTTTATTTTATTTCACACTTCTTTTAATTTTTCTCAATCTCAATCTTAAATGTATACTAATATTTGTCAAAACATTCTTTAGGAACTCATTCGTCTCCATATAAAGATAACATTTGTCATAAATAAAATTGTTATTCTTTATTTTTTCTAAGAAGTACTAATGTAAAAAAAAAAATTGGATATCACAACAATTTAATGACAAATGAAATACTACTTAATTGTAAAATATATATATATATATATAACCCGACGGGTCAACCCGTTTTGACCCATTTCTAGGCGGGGCGGGTTGAAGTGGGTTGGTGGGTTGAAAATCTCAACCTAACTCCTCCCGTTTTGGCGGGTTGACCCGCCGGGCAGTGGCGGAGCCACGTTGTGGCCTACAGTTGCCTTGGCACTGGCTTATTTAGCCACGTTCATTTAGCTACATTTGAAAAGTAGCAAATTCTGTTCAAATTTTTTGAAAATTAGCCACGTTTTGGTCGTAGCCAAAGAACCGTAGCTATTTGGGCACTAGCTGAATTTTTTGGCACTTGCTAACATGTCATGCTGGCTCCGCCACTGCCGTCGTGCTCAACCCATATTGTCACCCCTAAATTTACATATAAAGTAGAGTCATCAAAAAAGGCTATCTCTTCCTGTTAGGCCCTAGCTCGCACGAGTTAAGGCAAAAAATCCTACAAATAAAAAAGCCTGCATGAGCCAAAAACTTATATAATCCCACGAGATAGGGCCTGCCCACGAGCCAAAATTTCATATAAGTCAATCATTTGTCATTAATTAAAATTGTGACAGTAGCAAACAGGCATCACCAAAACCTTATCTGAAATTTCCATCCCTGATCCATCTACTGCTCCCAACTTCTACACTATATAATCAACTATAATGGAAAGAACAAAAAATCTTTACGTAATCCTCCAAGACAAGCAATCAATGAGATAAAATAAACCATGTTGTCATATATTTGAATGGAAATTGATTTCTCCGGAGAAACTATTCCCCTATTACAGACTCATAAAAATGTCTCATCCATCTTTTTTCTTTAATATAATGAGTCCCGTATATTTAATGGGTATGCAGAAGAGGAATAATTTTTTCTGCAACATGAGAAACTAGAAAAACTATTGCCACTTTGTTATTCCTCACTTTAACATAAATTCGTTACATTAATTATGCATTTGCTACTTTAGAGTAATAACCAACAAAATAGCTTTAGGCTTCTTTTCAATGGTATGAGATTCACCATTATTGCCTTTATTTTATTTAGCTGTTGATTTCATTAGCAATTTTCGTCTAGCTTCTTTCCTTTGTCATTATTTTCTATCATCCCACCATAGCGGAATGTGGTTGACCCAATTCGCAATTCAACATATAGCTATGAGTTATGAAAGTGCTTGATGAAGTTGAGGTGAACGTAAAGGATGGGGACAGTGAATTCAGAAAATATCTCTGTCCTTTGCAGAATCTGCATCGTCGAAATTCAAAACTTAGATAGAAATATAAACCATCCAAATGGAAAAATAAAAGGACGTTTGAAAAATAAACACCAAAAATGAGAAAGATCATGTGGCAGATAGTAGGGGTGTTAACGGGCCGAGCCGAGCCGAGCTTTGATCTTAACGGGCCAAGCCTGTATTTAAACGTGTCAGACTGGCCTTAGCCTGTTACCTGTTACGAATATAATATTAGTGTAACAGCCCGTTACGTACCGGTATTGTTAACATTAATTATGATATTAAGCGCAGTTACAATCACAGCAGTTCATTTATAAAAACGAGAATAAATTTTTTCCGACTATTACGCGAGCATTTAAATCATAAAAAGGCGTAATAATTAAAAGCTGTGACCGTAACCGTAAACTCTTGCGGAAGACTTATTTAAACTATTTTTATCACTTACGTTACTTATTATAAGTTACTAAGGAGTTCCCATAAACTCACTTAGCCAATTTCCAACTTTACGTTTTATACCAATTCGAACATGTTACACTCTAAGTTTTTCTGCGACCAACCGATCGCAACCAACCCTACTTCTCAGATTATATCTTTGTGTTACTTAATTCCCTTTTTAACAAGCTATAATACGCTCAATTCGGAGCTCATTTGCTCCGGTTATCGCCGTTTGAAGTTGGATAAGCGATTAGCCCAAACAACCCCAAAAACAGCTCCAAACCACTCACATTGCTCGAATTACTGCACTCAATCCACTCAACCATTTGCTCTCAAATTTTTATCCTAAAAACTAGGCATCTCAAACTTCATTTTGATATATCACACGCTCAATTTGACGGAGAGACGAAGCGGGAATTAATTTCCCAAATCCGGTCCAGAATCTGCCTCAGGTGCAGGGGCACATGGGCAGTCCGTGTTTCTCTATTTTTTTCAGGCCGAAGATCAACCCAGATTTTCCTCAAATTTGGACACAAGGTAGAGGACATCTCAACCTTCAAAATGGCGTATGGAACGTCCCTAGGGGACTTCTATGGAGGGAGATATGCTCTCCCGAATTTCGCCTAAAATCTGCCAATTCTACAGAAAATTCGCCAGAGTTTCCTTTGTTTTTCCAATAATCTCAAATTTGTAAAAGATCATTTAAACCTCAAATGTACCTAATAAACACATGATAATGCGATAATAATCCAATGGGTGGCACACACAAGGACCAACAACGCCTTGGGGCACTTACAACCCAATCCAGTTTATAGTTATTAAACATAGAGTCCATATTAATCATTCTTAAGTAGTTGCAATCACTAACACCTTTTTCATGCATATTTCCATCATACATATTATCATAACCTAAAATAGGCCTAAGGCCCTTCCATCATAATTAGACATGCACCAATACTATTACAATATGGCTTTACAAATTACAACTTGAAACTAAAACTTCAAATTACATTCTTCTAAAATTTCAACTTAATTTAAAAGACAACATAACCAAATACATCACTACTAGACTTAGGCAAAATGACATGAACAAGATGCTAATGAAGCTACTAATAAATACAAATGACATGTTCATGCCCTAAGTCTAGCCTAGGCCACACGGCCAACAAAATGCAAAATAAGAAGCGCTCCACCGCTCACTCTGCGGGCCTCTTGCCCGAGGCTCCTGCTCCACTGCTACCTCCTGAAATAAATGCCCCGAGACGGGGTGAGATATACGAATATATCTCAGTAACCAAGAGGTTCTGGAGAAAACTCCACCCAATGGTTCACTTCGATGCATATCAATAGAATACAACAACCACTTGAAAACGGGATATAGCAAGGGATTTAGAGAAGGGGGAATATAAAGAAAACAAAATACGACGATACGGGATGGTAACCCCAATTCCACGTACGCCCTCGGCATATATAAGCCTATGGGTATCATCCAAGGTGTGTTCACAGAAACCACAACCATGATGCCCAAACCAACCAAAACGCCAAAGACATTCCTAGTGTGCTCCTACCCGGATCACACACCATGACCGCAGTCAACTGGAACTCCCTCCTGGAGACCTATCCAGCGGAAGTCCGAAAATGCCCGAAGGCTAATAAAACTGTCTACTGGCCAGAGACTCGGTACTTAAGTACCCATAGCAATAATGCATGCATGCTCATGTGTTCTATACTATTCATACACACTTC
The DNA here is from genome assembly GCF_033153095.1 of Gastrolobium bilobum. Classification (NCBI taxonomy): domain Eukaryota; kingdom Viridiplantae; phylum Streptophyta; class Magnoliopsida; order Fabales; family Fabaceae; genus Gastrolobium; species Gastrolobium bilobum. The sequence continues at coordinate 43,420 of NW_026898312.1, forward strand.
CTACCGTTGCCATCAACTGGCAAGGTGGAACAGAAAAGGGGAACAAGCCCCAGTACCAAGAGGTTACCTTAATTCGTGTTTCCACAAGCTCCGCAGCAGCTTATCCCTCAACTCGGTACACAGCGGAATGCCTACACAGAGGACATTCCCAATCACTCTCAGTTCAACCCATACATGTTAATTTATAATTACACATGCAATGAACCAATTTCTTACCTCAATCCACTTGGTCCCGGACCAAGGGCAATTCACTGATTCAAGATTCGGGATTCAGGTCGACGTACGGCAACCTATACAATAACGTACATCCATCAGTACTCGTCAAATAGTATCAAAACGCAAAACACAAAAATCCTCCCCATCCTCCCTTGATGGTTCGGCCATTGTAGTGTAAATGTGAGATTTATTTTTCTAAATTTTCTTTCTCATTTTGTTACGTCTCATTAGGTTGTCAATAGGCCAGTTCAAGTGCCGGTTCGTCATTTTCGCGTCGAATTACATCAAAACGCGAAAATCGCCAAATCACCCCTTTTCCCCTTGGAGGTTCGGCCATGTAGGTGTAAATTTGAGATTTATTTTCCTAAATTTTCTTTCTCATTTTATAACACTCCCTTAGGTTGTTTAGAGGCTAGTTCAATCGTCGTTTTTCCGTTTTTCGACATTTACGCATCGTTTTGCGAAATATTTCATTCTGGGCTCATTTAGGTCTCTAACACAATTCATTTTTTTCCATTGATTCAAACACACTCCAAGCACAACACAACCCATCTAAGCACCATATAACTACACAATTCATTATCCAAATCATTTTTCAACATCAATTCCTCAATCTTTCCTCAAAGAATCGAATTTTAACCTATGGCATTCCAAGGAATTTCCATACAACTTTAATCATTCCAACCATCATACAACCTATTATATCATCATACCATCATGCCACCATCATCAAACAAGTCTCAACACCAAAATTCACAAATTCCAAAATCATGATCATCAATTTTTTCTAAGTTAAAAATCATCACATTTCACTTAAAATTTTCATTGCATTTCTAGCATTACTACATCATTTTAAGGCATTATCATCTAATAGACATTTTCCATTTGAGCTCTCTAACACAACACATCATAAAATCCCTCTTTAGGGTTCATAAACACAATTCACCAATCAACCATTGAAATGTTGAAATAGCTTACCCAAATGCAAGGCAAATGACTCCTCCTAGGTATACTCCACCATTGGAGCATTCCAAAGCTCCATGAACACCAAATTCCACAAGTGAGCCGCGGCCTTTGAGGGGGAGGATCTCAAAATCCAGCCACTTTCACGACTCAAGGATAGCACCAATGGCTTTAGAAGGCAATTTCCAACAAATTTCAAGTTAAACTTTGTTGAATTTGGTTAGGATTTGAGTGATTTAGGTGGGAAGAAAATTTGAAAGAAAACTTGGAGAAAGAAGGAGGGGGGCTCGGTTTTTGGCTGAAGGAGGGGTGAAGGAGGTGATGAATAGTACTTTGATGAGGTGTTTTAAGTGAATTTTAAGTGGGGTGGGTCCCACGCCACCTCACGCGATTTAAAACGCGTCCAAACTCTCACTAAACGTCCGTAAATTCAAAACTTATTTAGAAACTCTAATTTTTAACATTAACTATTCTCCTTTAATTATGCTTGATCAGATGAATTAAGAGTTCTCCACTCGTTCGGAGAAAACACTGTTTTAAGCTATTACGCGCGCCATTGGCACGCTTCCCCAAACTGTCTTAATTTCATCGAATATCATAAGAAATCATATTTCCTAACTCATTAGACCATTTTTAACTCATATTTGAAACCTAGAGCTCAAAATTCCACTGGCACATTTTACGGTGCAATCGTAACGCGGTATTTTTACCCGCGAAAAACACTATTCACTGATTTTTCTGAAACTTGCCTATCCACTCAATTTTTCGTTCTGAACCCATTTCCGGGGTTATTTTTACCATATGAGACCTTCTACTCAATTTTTATCTTCCTAGGGTTGCGTGTTGGCTAATTACCGTTTTGCCCTTTCTTTGTATTTTGGCCTAATCTTTAGGATTTTCACTAATCCATCACTTGATTGCTCACTTAATATTTTAATTACTTGATTTAAAATCGTGAGGTGTTATACTCACCCCAACTTTTTAGAATTTTGTCCGCAAAATTAAATCATACCTGTCCGCTAACTCAGGATATAGCCGGAGAATCTCCTCCTCCCGCTCCCAAGTAGCCTCCTCAGGTGTACGTCCTTCCCATTGAATTTTCAGCATTGGAATCACTTTGCTTCTAAGCTTCTTCTCACTGCGGTCAAGGACCTCAACAGGGCCTATAGGAACTTTCAAATTCTCTCTGATTTCAATATCGTCCGGTATCACCACATGTGATTCATCCGGAATATAACGCCGCAGCTGTGATACATGAAAAACATCGTGTAGATTTGACAACTGTGGGGGCAAGGCAAGCTGATAGGCCACTGGTCCTACTCTTCTCATTATTTGATATGGCCCAATAAAACGAGGACTCAGCTTCCTCACTCCCAATGCACGTCCAACACCGGTAACTGGAGATAACCGCACAAAAACATGACTGCCTTCTTCAAATTCCAGCGGTCTGTGTCTATTATCATAATAACTTTTCTGCCGATTCTGTGCCTGTTTAAGTTTTTCCCTGATCATTTCAATCTGTGCCGTGGTTTCTTGCACAAAGTCCGGCCCAAACCTCTCTTTATCACCTACCTCTGTCCAACAAGTAGGAGTACGACATCTACGCCCATACAAAGCCTCATAAGGTGCCATGCCCAGACTGGAGTGAAAACTATTATTATAAGAGAATTCCACCAGTGGTAAATATCTGTCCCAAGCAGTGCCCTGCTCCAGTGTGCAAGCTCTCAACATATCCTCAAGTGTCTGTATGGTCCTCTCAGTCTGACCATCAGTTTGCGGGTGATACGCAGTGCTCAGCCGAAGCTGAGTGCCAAAAGCCTGCTGCAAGGCTCCCCAAAATCGAGAAGTAAATTTCGGGTCCCGGTCACTAACAATGCTAACCGGTATTCCATGGAGCCTTACAATCTCCTTCACATATAGCCTTGCTAATTTCTCCGTAGAGAAGTCCACTCGCACTGGAAGAAAATGTGCAGACTTCGTAAGTCTGTCCACTATAACCCAAATCGAATCATGACCAGCCTGAGTTCGAGGCAAACCAACAACAAAATCCATGGAGATGCTCTCCCATTTCCACTCTGGTATGTCTAACGGCTGAAGTAACCCTGCCGGTTTCTGATGTTCTATTTTAACCTTCTGACAAATCAAGCACTTTGACACATATTCAGCCACATCCTTCTTCATCCCAGGCCACCAGAACTTAACTTTCAGATCTTGATACATTTTTGTGGCACCCGGGTGTACAGCAAACTGACCCTTATGGGCCTCAACCATTACCTCTCCTGCTAACTCCTTGGGCACTACAATTCTGCCCTGATACAATAGCAATCCCTGCTCATTCACAGATATTCCACTCTGCCCTTTCAAATATTTGACACTGTCGTTACGTATCTGTGTTTCTTTAATCTTCTCATATAATTTATTTTCCACCCGACAGCTCTCATGCAACCCATCTGTAACCCGTGTAGTCCAGAATTCATCCACACTCCCAATAAAGACATCTGTCAGTTTTAAGTCACGGAATTGCTCAATTAATTCATTATCCCACAACATCAACTGGGATACACTGACAGACTTCCTACTCAATGCATCTGCTACCACATTAGCCTTACCCGGATGGTATTTCAACTCAAAATCATAATCTTTTAGAAATTCAACCCACCTCCGTTGTCTCATGTTCAGCTCTTTCTGATCAAACAAATACTTTAGACTCTTGTGATCACTGAACACAGCAAATTTCATCCCATACAGAAAATGCCTCCAAATTTTCAAGGCAAATACTATGGCAGCAAGCTCCAAATCGTGTGTCGGATAATTCTCTTCATAAGGCCTCAACTGCCTCGAAGCATAAGCAACAACTCTCCTTTCTTGCATCAACACGCACCCCAAACCTTTCTTGGAAGCATCACAATATAATTCAAACTCACCTTCCGGATCGGGGAGGGTCAACACAGGAGCAGTAGTCAATTTCTCTTTAAGGCTCAGAAAACAACTCTCACATTCCTGAGTCCACACAAAAGGAGTATCCTTTCGTGTCAATCGGGTCAATGGCAGTACCATTGTAGAAAACCCCTCAATAAACCTCCGATAATATCCAGCAAGACCCAGAAAGCTGCGGATTTCAGTAACAGTTTTTGGTCGTTCCCAGTACATAACAGCATCAATTTTATTTGGGTCAACAGCAACACCCCTCTCAGAAATAACATGACCCAGAAACTGTATCTCAGATAACCAGAATTCACACTTTGACGGCTTCGCATACAACTTTTTATCCTTTAACACCTGTAACACAGTCCTCAAATGCTCACTATGCTCCTCTCTGCTCTTAGAGTATATCAAGATGTCGTCGATAAACACGATCACAAACTGATCCAAATACGGTTTAAAGATACGATTCATGTAGTCCATGAACACTGCCGGGGCATTTGTAAGCCCAAAAGGAATCACCTGATACTCGTAGTGTCCATATCTAGAACGAAAAGCCGTTTTAGGCACATCCTCCGGCCTAATCCGAATCTGATGGTATCCGGACCGGAGATCAATCTTTGAAAACACGCAGGCACCCCTCAACTGATCCAACAAGTCATCAATACGCGGCAATGGGTACCTGTTCTTAACCGTAACTTTATTCAATTTCCGGTAATCAGTACACAGTCGCATGCTTCCATCCTTCTTTTTCACAAAGATCACCGGTGCTCCCCACGGGGACACACTCGGCCTAATAAAATCCTTTGCAGACAATTCCTCTATATGTTTCTTCAACTCAGCTAACTCAAGTGGCGCCATCCGGTATGGAGCCAATGAAATAGGCCCCACACCGGGCAACAATTCAATAGAAAATTCAATCTCTCTCTCAGGTGGAAATTCCGGTATCTCATCAGGGAATACATCCGCAAACTCATTAACCACCGGAATCGTAGAAATTTCAATCTCCTTGCCACCCACTAGACCACCCAAGAAAATATAACCCTGATCCCCAGCCTTCAAGGCTTTAATAGCATTACACATAGATAAAAAGGGAGACGGAGTAACCGAGGGCTTCTCATGAGACAATATCAACCTCTTGCCACAGCAATCAATCATTGCACAGTTTTGAGATAACCAATCCATACCCAATATCAAATTAACAGAGGCCAGGGGCAATATAATTAAGTCAATAGTGTAACCCCTGCCTTCATCAAATAAAACAGATAAATCAATATTAGAAATGAAAATTGTACCTTTTACCAAATTCGGCGCCTTCGCCGTCTGCTGTGCATTAGTAGTATAAACACGCCCAACTGTAGGTGCAGATGGCAAGGTCGCAGCCTGCCCAGTATTGCTCTGAAAATATTCCTCATGAAACAACCTCTCAAATAAAGCCCATGTAATCTCTTCCCCTTGAATAATGAAAGGCTGAGATGCAGTGTACCACCACTCGTGGGCATCTCCCTCTAGCATATAAACAGAATACAACAGCCTCTGGGGATCCTGACACTCCATAACCTGAAAGATTTTATCCATACCCCTCAACCAAGTAGTCACTACCTTCGGGTCCCTTGACCCCTGAAATGATGGCGGCTTGTGCTTTCTAAAAGAGATGAGCCTCTGCTCATTAGTACCTGCAAACACTTGCCCAGCAATCCCAGCAGACTGAGCAACCACAGAAGGATCCACAGAAGGATCTGGAACATAGGTGGGATCAGTAGTGTGATGACTAGCCTCTGTCGAATGATGACTAGCCCCACTCCCCTCATGCTGAGGAGTAACAGATGGCGTACGGGTAGCAGTATCCGTAGCCGTATGTGGAGGAGAATCATCCCTCCTGTGCCGAGCCCTGTCCTCCCTCATCTCATTCATGAAGGCATGCATCATATCCTGATTATTTTTCATCAGGGTCTCGGTCATAGTTCTATTGGCAGCAGTCTCTAAATGACCTGCAGAGCACCCCGTGCCCTTCAGAACTGCATGTAATAGGATCTGGTGCTACTAAATGACCTGCACCTCTAGCTCCACGGCCACCCCGTGCCCTGCTCATGATATCTGTACATGTAACACAAAGGAATGAGCTGATCAGACCCACACTGAGGAATCACATATACATTAATCATAAATAGTTCACAGATAGCTATGCAACACAAGATACAGTCAGGCCGAAGATCAACCCAGATTTTCCTCAAATTTGGACACAAGGTAGAGGACATCTCAACCTTCAAAATGGCGTATGGAACGTCCCTAGGGGACTTCTATGGAGGGAGATATGCTCTCCCGAAGTTCGCCTAAAATCTGCCAATTCTACAGAAAATTCGCCAGAGTTTCCTTTGTTTTTCCAATAATCTCAAATTTGTAAAAGATCATTTAAACCTCAAATGTACCTAATAAACACATGATAATGCGATAATAATCC